>NC_053519.1:23080000-23380000 GCF_016920715.1 Anopheles arabiensis | reverse complement strand
AAATTTGCTAAAGATAAGGAATCCTGTGGACGACTTCCTTCCTCGATGCAGTTTGAGGGAAACACCATTACCGGAGATGAAGAGTTTTGCAATGCATTTGCCTCATATTTCTCTTCTGTGTACACCAACAATTCCTCGGTTCCGTCTAACTCAACATCGGCTTTATCCTTCATAAATGATGAGGTTAATTTATGCACACCACTAATCAACGATGATGAGGTGGAATCTGCTATTTCGTTGTTGAAGCTTTCCTACGCACCTGGGCCTGACAATATTCCCAGCGCAATTCTCATTAATTGCAAGGCTGCTCTCATTCCCATACTGACCAAACTATTCAACAAATCCTTGCAATCAAAATGCTTCCCGCGTCTTTGGAAATCATCGTGGATGTTTCCTGTTTATAAAAAATCTGACAAAAGTAATGTGTGCAATTATAGAGGAATTTCTATGTTATGTGCGTGCAGTAAACTGTTTGAAAAGATAATGTCTCGTCATATGCTCCAAGCCTTTTCACCATTAATTTCTAATGTTCAACATGGCTTTATGCCGAAACGATCGATTGAGACCAATCTAATATACTTACTTAACTTTTGCCACTCCTATATTGACAAGGGCTTACAGGTTGACGTCATTTATACTGACTTCTGCGCTGCTTTTGACAAGGTCAACCACTTTCTATTGCTATCTAAATTATCAAAGTATGGTGTTCACACAAATGTTGTTGAGTGGTTAAGAAGTTATTTAACTGATCGTTGCATTAACGTTAAGATAGGAACTAGTTTATCTGCCACATTCCATAATTTATCTGGTGTTCCTCAAGGGAGTATATTAGGACCTTTACTATTTATTATAATTATTAACGATGTCGTGTTTGCTATTCCTCATGTTAAATTGTTATTATATGCTGACGATCTAAAAATGTTCCTACCTGTTAAATATTCTGACGACTGTGAAATGTTACAAGACTCGTTAAACTATTTTTCTGCATGGTGTTTTAATAATGAAATGTTACTTAATGTTAGCAAATGTAGTTGTATAACATTCTCAAAGAAAAAAAAATCCTATTATTTATAACTACAAAATCAATGAAGACAGCGTTCCACGTTTTTCTCAGGTTCGGGACTTAGGAGTTATTTTAGACAGTAAGCTTAGTTTATCTAGCCATTATCAAACTATCGTCACTAAAGCTCTTAAACTGTTAGGATTTGTCTTACGTGTCTCGGCCGACTTTAAAGATCCTTTCAGTTTAAAAACATTATACTGTTCTCTAGTCCGTCCCATCCTGGAATTTGCCAGTGTAGTTTGGTGTCCCCATCAAATCACATACATAGATAAAATTGAAAAAATTCAGAAAAAAATCACACGTGTTATGTTTCATCGTCTTCCCTGGTCAAACCAAATTCCACGTCCTTCGTATAATGTTCGGTGTTTACTATTTGGCTTAGAGACTTTACAGCATAGGAGAACTACGGCTCAGATAACTTTCATGCATAAATTATTAATTGGAGATTTTGATGCACCTGACATTTTAAATTTTATTTGCTTTTCTACTCCCTCTAGAGGTCTTAGAAGTAGAGAGCTACTAAGAAGCCCTTTTAGATCGACTGGTTTTGGTGCCAATGATCCACTGCTCAAAATGATTGATGTGTATAATAGGTTAGGGTTATCAGCAGATTTCAATCAATCCGTTAGTCAGCTGCGTCAGCATATTCAAGTTAGTTCTAGGGCCATAATTTAAACTTGTACACTGTAAGCATTAAGTTATTTAGGCATACTGCCCGATAACTTTGATTTAAATAAAAAAAAAAAAAAAAAAAAAAAAAGTGTAACCGGGACATAACGGAAGAGTGCCGGCTTCGCTAACGCGGTTTGGTGGTGGTTGCTCATATGGTGTCCGCCGGTTCCGACTGATAGCGCTACGGCTGTGGTTCTCCGACCATCATGAAGCAACCTGTTGTGCAGGAAAACGCAACCACTTGTGCCACACGGCGTTCTTCTTTCACAACGATTAAAGTGTCGTTCAAGACATTTGCGACAAAGATGTTTCTCTCGCACTGCTCGCCAACGGGCGTCTATGTCGATGGCAAGAAAATCAGGGCAGCTTTCTACGTTGGCGCATTGTTGTTGGCATACTGGGCAACGTGGTGTGGCTCTGCTGGAACTCGATGCAGTGTGTCGCGCTGGAGCGGCAGTGAGATGCGCATTCACGTGTCGATGTTGCCTGTGCGCTGTGGCATTCGATGCTGTTCTTGTATTATACGGACTTTCTGGAACGTGTACCGAGGAAACAGTCACCAAACTGGCTGCTTGGACCAAATGATTCAGCCAATCATTGAAGCTCGACAACGTTACACGTCCCAAGTTCATTTGATGACATCCCCAATTGAGCTTTAGCGATGAAGGCAAGCGCTCCGTCAGCTCGTATAACAAAGCCACGTTGAACATGTATTCGTCGAGACCTGTGGCTGTGATTGTCGCACAAAGATTCTGGACTGCGATCCCAAAGTCTATCAGCGTATCGAGACGATCCTGTTTAGGTGCGGGCATGGCGCGCACCTTGTTTACTAGCGAGTGAACAATAATCTCAGGACGACCGTAGAGCATTTTTAATATGCTGATAACATTCGGTACATTGGACGGATGCATCAAGAGGCAACGTACTGACTCCAACGCCTTTCCCTTCAGAGCCTTTTGAAGTCGGTCTAGGTTGTCCACATCACTGTAGACGTACTCCTCCGTGGTGTATTCGAAGGAGGAAAGAAACATCGGCCACTCTTCGGGGTTGCCGGCAAACGTCGGCAAGTCCCGTAGCCGTACTCCACCGTGTCTAACCGTGTATTGCATCTGCGAAGGATCAAAGTAGTGCAGAAGATCAAAGTAGTGCGAAGGATTAGAGCAATAAAGTAGTGCAGTAAACTACGAGTTAAAAGATCACGTTTTAAGTTTGAGTTGAAGAAAGAACAACTTTGTTTCTTGTACAAATACAAACTGCATTATAAAACACAATCAAACAGGAAAAACCACAACCGTACATAAAAACAGATTAAAACATTTTTAATGAATAATGCACTCTTTCGTATAAACTCAATCGTACATTATTCAAAAAGGGTGGAGTTGTAGCATATCTGCTAAACAAAACTTATTGTAAACCACACTATCAACTATAGACTCATTGTAACACACTTCGGAAAGCCAAATCACACTATTGCAACACATTCATTATATTACATCAGCAAATCAATACACACCATAGCAACATACCCAGCCCATACCGTCCATAGAACAAACATTAAGACATATTTATCGAAAACAACCGAAACGCGCAACATAAGCAATTCAAGCGTTTCTGCAGCAAAGTGGACAAACAGAGAACGCATAGCAACTTATTGCTAAAAGCGCAGTGTAGGCAAAGCTCGACGAACGCACCCGTTCTTTAGCTAGAACAGTTTATACTTTCCAGAACCTTCGTAAAAACACTAAAAACGCAGCATAGGCACATAATGACAGACACCTCACTCCAATACAATGTATAAATTGCAACTCATATCAATAATCTTTAATTAGGACAAAAACACATTCCAAAACCAAATGTACGAAACTTATTGAGTATAAATAAAACCAATTCCGACCGTGGCAAGTCAGATTCATTCGGACTGCCAAGATAGGACGTTACGCTTCCTAATCCTTCGCCTTCCAACTTATTTCAAGAGTTTAGTTATGTCCCCCTACCCAAGGTAAGGCTTCTAAACTCCAACGTTTCCAGTAAGGAAAACCTCCTAAAGGTTTCTATGATCGCCTGGACGATCAAGTGTTGAAAAGTCCGCTTCGAACAAAGTATTATTCCACCTCGGCTCATGTCAGTAAAAACTGACCTACCGCGACGTTGATCGATGTACAGTATGTACCGTATGTACGCTCATCACATTACATGGCGACCGTAACTATCTCCGAACTTATTACAAAATGACCTTTTGTCTCATACTCTCGCTTTGACGTAGGCCAATTAGACTCTGGTTTCAATAAGAACTCGGGCTTAGCTCGTTCATGTTCTTCGATGCATACTTCCGTAGAGAGGTAGTTTTTTTAACATTGGGTTCATGCCTTCTTCTTCATGCATGATCATTAATCGTTCTGGATCGTCACTGAGTACGTTTTCTTTTCCGAATACTAACCATCTGTAAACCTTGCAGATGAGAAAATGTAAACCTTGAGCGTGATACGTGTAAATGCTACCTAACCACACTCATGTCGCGTGTATATAGACCTGGTCGATGACAGCTGTCACCGGCAGACTAGACGAAATAAAGAAGAGCAACTCGAAGGAAGCAAAAAATCCAAGTGTGCTAAATTTATTGGATTTTATACATCCAAGTTTAGTCTTTATCCCGATGGGCTGGTTGTCTAACCCTGTTTTCCGATCAAGCGGAAGGATTAATTGGCTGTGGTTAAGGCAAGGTTGGTCTCACATCTGCAAAGCTCTTCAGCAGAATGCTTGAAAGATGAGGATATTCTTTTTTAAGTCTTTCTGCATTAATGGTCTGTATAGGAAGGTTCAAATTCATCAGCGTTCTAGCATCATCTATGAAGTGTTCTACGTTGTTGCTTCCAATTACATTGAACTTTACTCTACGACTCTTCGAATCACAATTTTCTATATTGCCAGTCCACTTCAGTTTAAGGGGATCGCAATCTCCCTTTAGATCCAGTTTGTTGGCTATATTTTCCTCTTAAAGTGTTAATGAGGAACCTGGGTCAAGGAATGTGTAAGTACTGACGGCTAAAGTCCCGTTTCGCAGGGTAACTGGCACTATCTGATAATATATTTTTTGTGTTTCCCTTGAAACTTCGTCATGTTGCAAATGATGATATGATGTTTGGGCGTTGCTTTCACTATGTATGATAGAATGGTGCTCCCTTACAACTTCGTGGTGTTGATTTACCGATTGTGCTCTATTTTCGTTATGCATTAAGGGGTGGTGCGGTCCCGTACACCCATTCACACCACAGCCCTTCCAGATTCTGCAATCAGTAAGCTTATGGTTCGTGAAGCGTAAACAGCCGTGACACAGACCAGCCCTTACTGTTGTCTTCCATCTTTCGCTGATCGTCTTCGCTTTGAACGCCTCACACTGTGGTATCGAATGGTCGTTCGCTCATTCCACACAGCGCAGCTTTGACTTCTTATTTTGTTTTGGGATTGCTAGAGGCTGCTTACGTTCCGAGTCATTTTCGTGGATGCCAACGTGATCTCGTCCTGCTGGTTTTATTACGCGTCGAATCTTACGAGCAGCGATTTTTAGCCATTCATTCACCTCATTGATCGTGGCATCTCTTTCCGACTCTGCCACGTCGAATCACTGAAGCTGGTATACCGGTGGACAAAAAGAAAGGAAAAAAATTGTTGTGTGTTTTTTTTGCGTGCAATAGGTGTGTCATCGCCAACAGTTGTTGTTGTTGTTAGTATGGTTTAGAGAGGCTTTGGCTCCTGCGGAGTTCGTTGGCCTCTTATCGCCAACAGATCGAGGCGTATGTTGTAATAAAAAGAGATCCAAACCGTGTTGCGCTTCATTCTTCATTCAGTGGTAAAGGTGAAAGTTTGCGATTTGAAAATTCCACAAGTTCATCATGGGTCGCGGAAAGCACTGCACTCCAGAGGAGCGGAAACATATTCAGGGTTTGTATCGTGAGAACGTGCCTATCAAAACTATCTGCAAGGCGTTCGGCCGTTCGCGGACGTTTGTGGACAACGCCATTCGTAGCGAGGCTACGGGTAAATCCACAGGTCGTCCGCGAAAAACAACGGCCGACGTTGACGCGCAGATGGTTGAGATAATCAGGGCGGACCCTTTCAAAACTTGCAATCGTATTAAGCAGGAGCTTGGTTTGCAAGTTTCGGCGAAAACGGTGTCGCGCCGTTTACACGCCGGTGGGTTCTGTGCCCGGAAATCACGAAAGGTTCGTAAGCTAATGCCGCACCACGTAGAAGCGCGCATTCGGTTTGCCGAAGAGCATTTAGCTGCATCCATCTTTTGGTGGAGCAAAATAATTTTTTCGGATGAGTCCAGAATCAATCTGGATGGTTCGGACGGCACTAAATACGTCTGTCGCCTTCCTAAACAGGCGTATTATCCAAAAAATACTATAAAAACCCTAAAGCACGGAGGCGGCCACGTAATGGTGTGGGGTTGCTTCTCCTGGCACGGCCTGGGTCCTTTGTTCCGTATCAAAGGGACACTGAACTCGGAAGGGTATAGAAACATACTACGTCGTAAGATGTTGCCACACGCCTGACAAAAATTCGGAGACGAAGAGCATTACATCTTTCAGCACGATAACGACTCAAAGCATACATAGCGATTATTTAAATGTTTTTTGGCAAACGAGGATGTGCAAGTTCTACCGTGGCCTGCGTTGAGTCCAGACCTCAACCCGATTGAGAATCTGTGGTCAACTCTCAAGCGTCAGCTTAAGAACAAGCATGCACGTTCTGCCGATTCGCTATGGAGACGCTGCAAGGCTATGTGGAAACGCATAGACAGAAGCGAATGCCGTAACCTCATCGGCGATATGGCCCTACGCTGTGAGGAAGTGATAGCGAATAACGGTCAACACATTGACCGTTAGAATATGTTTCCGCTCTGTTGCGAAATGAAAACCAACGCGGTGTAAATTCTTTGCCGAAACGATTTATTGTTCTACGTTTGCCAAAAAATTAGTCTTCGATTCCCGCTTTTGGTTTAGAGACCTTCTTCGTGTCCTGTCGCCCCTTTTTATGCTTTCCTTGCGAACCGAACGCGATCGGTTGAAACCCAAACCGATATCTCACATATTTTAAAACGCGCGTTTACGACAGGTCGTTGGGTACCTTGCGAAAAGGTTCCAACATTGTCCCCCCAAGTGTACCACAGTTGATCTTTCGCTAGCTTCGACTGGGGCTTCACTTTCTTATCGAACCTGTCAGATTAGCGCGTGTCGTTTGTTTACATTCGCTACCTCGTGTTAAAGTGGTCTCACGCAGCATTTATGAACAGTTTTCTTACCGTGCTTATCCTTTGCGCTTCGAAAGATGCTATCCCGAGCCCTATACTGTTTTTTGGAACCGTTCATATGTGCGAATGATTTCTGCAACGCGAGGTTATTATGTGGACCTTTTTGGCGGAGTCGGCAGCTGCTACAGCGCGTTCGCCCCGGGAGATTGAACCATCGCTTATTTAGCAGTTCAAATTGCATCACCGGCCCATCCTCCTGCGGCGTTCCCTCCTGTTTACTAGAAGGTTGAGCCCGTTTCATCACCGTGTAGAACCGACGCTTGGTCGATGCATTGTTGTGTGCTCGCCCGCTGCGGTCTTCAGATAAGTGTTGTTTTATCTTCGCCTTTGTTTTATCGTCTGCAACGGGATTGATTATTTTATCTGTTTTTAGGCATACATACCGCTGCTTTGCCGCAGCCTTGCAGAGTGATTTTGGACCAACGGAAAACTCAAGCCCAGGTGGATCGCTTTCGTGCAGCGTATTCTGCAGCGGTACGGAGGTTGAGCTAATCGGTGCAATGGTCCGGTGGCTGCGACAGGTTGGCTTCTTCGCGATGACGCCATGTCGAAAATCTCGATCAACTGCGTAAGGACCGTAAATTAGCCATCCTAAACGGGTCCTGCAAGCGACTGGCTCGCCCCGTTTGCCCTTCAAGATCTTCATTGGTTGGCTCAAATGGCAGTTGTCGGCTCCAATAAGAACGCGAGGTACGATACGCACATATCGACTTACTGGTAGTCCTCTCAGGTGACCGTATGTGGCGGCAAGTTGAGCCACATCCAGTGACTGTGCGGGTAGCGCAAGTTGCTTAACGGTGTGCATGTGTATCAGCTCCTTCATACACGACTCATTGCGGCCAGACACGCGTACTGACACCTTCATGGAATCCTGTTCCTTTCGGGAAACCTTCCCTGTCCATTGCAGGTTGAGGTGGGTGTGGTGCGCCGGTTACACCAAGTTCCTGCATCAGTCCTTCATCCATAAGCGTTGATGTAGACCCGTCATCCAGTAACGCGAACGTATCGACGCGCGTGGCAGGCCCATACAGAGTTATCGGCACGTATTTAAGGAGTGTGCCTTCATTTGATCCTGTATGGAGTAGAATATTAGCCATGCCTGGTTCAGAAGTGTTACCTGTCCCCCAGTACACGGATCATGTGAAGTAGATGTGGCCGTATGTCGGTGTTCCGTGTGAAGCAGCTCGTGGTGTTGTACACTGCATCCATCGATACCACATGGCCTCGTACGACTGCATCTGCCGCCGTGATTGGCAAGACACTTCCTACACATCTTTCTCTCGGTTACGAAACCTCTTCTTTCTGTTACAGTGCTGTTCCGGAACGTCGCACATTGATCCAGGGATCTACAATTGGCACCACAGAGAACGCACGCTGGATGCATCACTGATACCTCAATAATGTTTGCTGGTTTCCTAACGCGTTTCCTTCGCGGAATCGTCGTATTACAGTAGGTCGTTTGGACTCGTCCGGTACTGCTCGGTCGCCCTTGGTTTGGTCTAGCGGGCTGAAACTTTAGACGCCGACATTGACGGTGCTGTAGCTGTTGCGTCGGGAGCTGTTTTGCATGCGTCTCGTCATGTCTCTCCGAGCTGGACGTCATATCGATGATACTGCATAAGTCATCAGCTAGCTCACCAATCCATTTTCCAAACTCGATCAATGTAACTTCCGGATACCTCTTCCGCTCCCTCGCCCAATCAATGCATATGACGGGGGGCAGCTTCTTTACTAGCTCCTTAAGCAACGTAACATCGTACACGTAAGCCTGTAGCCCGGAAGCCTTTACCACTCCAACCAACCGCTTTACGGCAAACCCGAACTCTACTAAGGTTGATAAGTCCTCAGCGTTAGGTGCGGTCATTCCCCTTATTTTGCGGATCATCGATTCCACAATTAAATCGGGTCTTCCGTAACGCGCTTTAAGCGTATCAATGGCATCCTTCAATCCGTCCGGGAAAGATAGGAGAGGTCCAACTGTCTCCAGTGCGGGCCCTCTTAGTGCATGATGCAGTCGGGTAATGTTCTCGTCATCCGTATATGCACAAGAAATGGTGGTGCGTTCATATGCGGTAATGAAAACCAGCCAATCGTCAACATCTCCGGAGAAAATCGGCAAATCCCGCGGTAATGGTTGGCGAGCCGTTACCTGATTATGGCTTAGTACAGTGCTGTGGATCGGCAGATGTGTGTTGTGACGCGTAGTGTGACCTGCATACGTATTGCTCCCTAAGTGTGCCGTATACCGTTGGTGCATTGTGTTTTCCGGACGAATTGGGTTATTTTGTGTTGTGTACCCAGGATGTGATGCGTTTTCCGACTGTGTCGCATAACCGTAGTGTGCAACGTATCCCGAGTGCATCGTGTATCCTGGATGCTGCGAATGTATTGTAAACACATCTCGGCCATGTTGTGTTGCGCGGTGGTTTAGTGTGCGTGTGTTCGATGCGTCTAGGTCGTGATCGTCATCTACGGGATATCGACCCCGCGAAGGGCCATCATTTTGGTGGGACGTTACTCGCATGGAATTCTCCATATCACGGACTCTTTCTTCAAACTGCAGCTCTCGTGCTACCAAATTTCTTCCAGTAGGAGGCTGCGCAAAACTTGATTCGCTATGTTGAGCGTCCGCGATATCGAGTATGCTAAGCTCCTGTTCAATAGCGATACGCCTCCGGCGCCGTTTCTCCTCTGTTAATCGTGTACTTTCCGGTGCGGTTCCCGTCTCTTTGCTCTCACAAATCGCGTTTTCGTTAACGTAACGTTTCGAGTCACCCGCCTTACTCCGCATCACTTCTCGAGGTATCGTATCTCCTGATTCGGGAACTAGCCTCTGGATGTTTTCTTCCGACGGTATGAGCTCGCGACAATATGTGTTTTCCGCCTTACTTTGCACCCGTTCGTAGGATGTAGTATCTCTATCTATAGAGATAAACCTAGGGGTGCCTCCTTCCGACGGGGTAGCAGATTCGCGCAATGGTCCTGGGATGGGTGAAGCTACGCTGGGAACGTACTCTCGTTCCGCATCCGGATGCGTTCCGGAGTTAGCTCGCTCCAGCCGTGGCATACGACGCGTATTGTACTGCTCCATTACACTTGTCACTTTTTTTGCGGCTACCGAAACTTTTCTATTTGCGCGTGATTTACTTTACTTCGATCCGCGAAACAAATAATTGACGGCCACAAAACGTTCGAAACTCGTTTCACAAATTCATTTGAATCGTAATTTTTTGGAATGTTGCGAAATGAAAACCAACGCGGTGTAAATTCTTTGCCGAAACGATTTATTGTTCTACGTTTGCCAAAAAATTAGTCTTCGATTCCCGCTTTTGGTTTAGAGACCTTCTTCGTGTCCTGTCGCCCCTTTTTATGCTTTCCTTGCGAACCGAACGCGATCGGTTGAAACCCAAACCGATATCTCACATATTTTAAAACGCGCGTTTACGACAGGTCGTTGGGTACCTTGCGAAAAGGTTCCAACACGCTCTGTGGAACACCGCAACACCACCTCCCAACAACCACTTAAACAGTCCTTTTCAGGGCTACCAAATATTTCCGACAAGAACTATGTTTTTCGGTCACAGAAAAAAGTTCCTATTTTTATGTCCACCAATGTACGCGTCGCTGACGAAAATATAATATTTGTACTAGCCCGGTAGTGGTTCGCCACCCCCTACTAGTTTGACTCCTCTGATCTAACGATGTGCCACTCTCAGGAGGCTAGGATGAGAGAGAGAGGCTAAACGTGGCAGAATGGCATGTTAGAAGGAGAGGGCAAGCCAGGAATGAGCGAACGGCTAGCATCGGTTCAAAGGCGCGCCGATCTCGAACTGCTCTTTTCGGAAGAGCAATGCCCGAGATGCGCGCGTAAGCGTATCCTATCTTGCTTACGGAAGTAAGCGACAATAGAGAGCATAGAAAGTAATAAGGGATAAGCGTAGGAGCGTTAGGATTAATTTGGATTAATTAATAGTAAGAAATGAATCGATTTATGTGAAGTTAGGAAATTGTAGTTGGGTCATACAATTATTTAAGGATTAGTAAGGTAGAATTTTAGGTTTAATTAATTAATTAGGAAACTAAGTTAGTTTAGGAAGTAAGGACAAATTTTAGGCCGGCCTTCTCACGTAAGTGTAAATTACGCATCGCTACAATAGCACGCGTTGCGAGAAAGGCTCGCGAATTAAAAATGAGCAATAAATTGAACTTCTCACAGCCTATGAAATAAGCCTTATTTATTTGGTTGGCTTTGGGATCGAAAGGATCAGAGTTGCTTCCAATCGTCCTCGCTTCGACGAGAGCACCGTTACGGGTTAATTGCCCTGACGTGCTGGGAACAGTACGAAATCGTCATATTACCATTATCTGATCTAAAAACCATGAATACACAGGAAAAAATACTAATTTCAACAAGGTCTAAAACTGTCAGCAGCGATACATGCCAAAACAATCATAATTCAGCAGTAAAGCCAATTATATTAAGCTGCAGTTTTGCAACGATGCAAAAGATCGTTTTATTTCAAAATATAACATTATTTTGCCATAATCTTACACTATCGTTCACCTACGGGGTATGATTGTTAGGATTAAAGCCCATATGAAAGCACTAAAACACAAAACATATTTGGTGATTAAACCAAATGATGAAACTACAAAAAAAATTATGAAACAATTAAAACCCCTGAATGAGAAGGGAACGCCAGAAATCATCGTACTCAACGAAAAGGTCGAATTAGTAAAAGATTGTGAAAAAGCGAAAAAACTGGTAATAATGAACGATTTTCATACCGTACCAAAGCAGGACACGCAGGAATCCATCGGACTGCCAATACGATCAAGCAAAGGTATACGTGGCCAGGGATTGATAAACATGTAAAAGAAATGATAGCCAAATGCTAACAATGCCAATTATATAAATCAAATAAACCACCAAAAATAACAAATACCGCAAAAACAAGTATGGAGAAGATATTCATTTACCTAGTAGGTCCCTTAGTAAATTCACATGGCTTTGAATATATTTTAACAACACAGTGAGATTTAACCAAATTTGTAACAGCCACGCCAATAGAAAACAAAAGAACTGAAACAGTCGCAAAAGCATTTGTAGAACAGGTTATCCTTAAGTACGGAGTGCCTGAAACAATTTGTACGGATAGAGGCACAGAATTTTTTTCAACACTGTTTAACGAGATACGTAAACTCTTACAAATAGAAAAACTGCAATCCACTGCGTACCATCATGAGATAGTAGGAGCTCTTGAAAACTCGCACAATTACAATTAAGGAACTTTCTAAGAATACACAGTGATAGAAAAGGGTTAGATTGGCATAAATTGACAAACTTCTACGAGTTTGCCTATAACAGTACAGTACACACTGCTACGGGTTATACCCCGTTCTACCTTATGTATGGACGGCCAGCAAATATACCGTCCAACGTCATAAAAGAAAAAGTCAACTGAGTGCAATACGACCTTCAGAATTACGCAACCATTTTAAGGCTTAAACTGAACATAGGGCATGAGGAAGTAAGGAATCGTCTCATACAAAATAAGAGTAAAAGCAAAGAATATTACGACGAAAAAACAAAACATAAAACATTAGAACTAGGCAACTAGATTTTAATTAGAGGAGAAAATGTAAAGAAATTGGAAACGCCGTACAGCGGTCCGCTTACAGCATTAGAAGATACAGGAGAAAATGTATTAACAGAGGGTAATGGAAAAACGGATGTAGTACATAGAAATAGGGTAAAAGAATGGCACCTATAAAAAAAAGATTAGGCATGTTGTGTCGACGTAATTTAGGTAGCACTGTAAGTAGTTTCGTTAAATATAAATTACAATCATAAGCTAGGGAGTGCCCAAGCGGGGCACTCACATCAGGATATATAAGTGTGCACGTGGTGGGTATAGCTCTTCTCTTCTGTTGTAACGTGAGAGCGGTAACAAGCTATAATAAAATACCGTTTCTTTAAAAGTGGTGTCTTAATATAACAATATAACCAAATTTAAATATCACTTTTTGACACGATGGGTGAAAACTATTGTTCAAACAAGCTTTCTGGAGGCTTGACGAATACTCAAAACACTTTTGAAATCTTCATTCAGAAGCAGAAGCGATAAAAATCAGCCTTCTAAATTCATACACCTTAGGATAGGCCCACCTGTATATTATACTCACTTAGATAGCTGCTCGAAAACTGCTATAAAATGCAAACAGCTGACAGGCTGAAATTTCAGCATACGAACTTCAAACGGAAAGGGCCCCATTAAGGGAAAATGTCGCAGAGAGCTGCATACATTTGTAGATGCCTCAGAAAGGGCTTTCGCAGCCGTGGTATATCTAAAAACAGTACAAGGTGACACAGTAAATGTGAATATTTTGGCAGCTAAGTCAAGAGTAGCTCCCACAAAACCACTTACAATACCAAAGTTAGAACTTCAAGGGGCAATACTTGGTGTAAGACTTGCCGATACCATTAAAAAGGAATTGAGACTGAATATAGATGACGAATTCAATTGGACATATTCAAAGACAGTACTAGAATGGATCAATTCAGAAGCTCGCAATTACAAACAATTTGTGGCATGTCGAATAGGAGAAGTTATCCATCGAACATCAAGAATTCAGTGGCACTGAGTAGCTTCAAAAGACAATCCAGCAGACGAAACTACGAAACTTAAACAGGGGCACTCGATATGGCTAGAGGGTCCAGATTTCTTGAAACAAAAAACATTAGCAGCATCCAAATCAGAACAATTTGCTACAAACATAGAAATCCGACCAGTGCACATGATTAGAGAAAAAACGGTGCAAATTAAGGATAGGAAAACGCGTTCAATCGACTGGTGCTATAGTTGGACACGCTCCAAAAAGAGCAATCGCACTAGGCTTAAAGTTCATTGAGAAATCAGAAAAAGTAGTAAAGCAAGAGTACTCCTCAACAATAGATAAAACAATCCTACCCGAATAACAACTCTCGCACTCATACCATTAACTACATTTGCGATTTTTACGATTAAAAGATGTAAAAGAAGACGTCAACGTCGTCCGCCGTTTAAGGCACCAACAGAAGCGTAACCTCTCACGAGAAGCTATGGGGGCCGGGATGTTGCGTACGACCTCATTGTGAAGTAAAAGCATATACGCGGATGTAGCGAAGTAAAACACTTTAAGTTAAAACAAAGCTCAAGCAAAACACGGCTCAAGCAATAGCGCGCGCTTCAGAAACGCAACAAACATATACAGGTAGTCAATCGTTCTCACGGTTCAAACGAGGAAGTAACTTTACGCAATTCATAAACCATAGGTACATGTCGCATTAAGTATAATTAAAAATTGTTATCAAAATAGTCATAGTTGCACCTATATGCGGTCAGCAACTAAATAGCATATAAGAGATGAGAACCTAAATAAAGGAAGCGCATTCGAACACAAATCCTCAGAATCGCTCGTTTCTTAATAGTCGGAGGCACTCTCCGGTCGACGAAGGAAAAATATACCCGACTCGGAAATTATTTTGAGTTTGACATTTGATGTGTAAAAGTAGTATAAGAACTGTCAAGTTAAGAAAATCAATTAAAGCGAATATAATTAAAGCGAATGCGTATATCGTGTATGGCGTACATCGAGGTGTATGGCTTTTGAAATGGTTTTTAAAATTCGAATAAAGCTATTTTGCATTTGACATTCAATGTGTCAATGTGTCAAATTTGTACAATTTGCTCAAAGAACTTTTAAATTTATAACATACCATATACCAAAATCACGTACATCGAATATGGCGTATATCGGGGAATATCTGTACCCATATATCAGCGCTAAAAAGCTATCGCGATTGCGAGGCCTCATGCGAGCTCGCAAACAGCTCGAATTTGCTTGAGGGGTTTTAACACCAGTGTAAGCTGCACTTAACACCGAGTGTCAAAATGCTGTATACACCCCGTGGACAATTCGAGCAGTTTTTCTCCGGTTCCTCAACCCGCTCTGCCCCACTTCGCCCATGTATCTTGAATTGCTTGCAAGATTTCATATTGCCATCTCTTTTTAACATACGGATGAGTTTTTCTGCTTGGGTACCAACAACGATTTTCAATCCATATCATGAGGTATAAACACAGCTACCATGTATATACACAGTGGCTTACAAATGTATGCATGTATTGGTTGACATTGCAAGTGCGTCGGCGAAGGACAGACAAGTGTAAAGGAGCCGGTGTTTGAAAAACAAAGCAGAAGTGTATTAATCTATATTTTGTGCAATTTTAGATCCAGATTATTTACGAGAGTACCATCAGCAATGGCTTCAAGATCATCCCAATATCGGAAGCGTTGTCGCTTTATGGAAGAAGTAGAGAGAGAAATGGACAATGAGATCAATAATATGGAGCCTTCCTCACCTGTCATGGTTCCGGCATCGACGAGCAGGATGTTCAGTAAGTAACTAATATTGTGTTTTTTAGAGTACTATTATACATAGAAAACGGAATTTTGTCGCAGTATATTGCCAATTGGTAATCAGCAGCTACGTTGATTCATATTCCGATCGCAATTTTAGGTTTTGCACCGCCATCGTTTCTGCATCGGTTCTGCACCGCCACCCACAATGGCAACATGACGTTTTTTATGTTTAACCTTACTTAGGAAATCACGTCGTCGTTTTCTGGTTGGCAGTGTGAATACAAAAAGTTTATTTTTGCTTTTTAAATGGTTTTTAGTAAAAACAGACAGCCACTTGAATTAGCCAAACATCCATCGTGGGAGACATAATGATATTTTGTTCTTTAACGATACATTAGTAGGACTTTCTTCCTTGCAGCAAAGCAACTTCCGACCCTACTAGCAATGAGAATGAAAAAGTGTGCAACTTTCAGGCGAGGGGCATGTAGAAGCATGGGGAGACGGTTGGAAATTCGCGGAATTGCTCGGAGGCGCGAGCGTGTTTTGGTTTCTACACAGTTTTTGCACTCACACAATTACACATGTGTGAATGTGTGCGTTCACTTTCAGCCTGCGCGCTCAGTTTGGTTTTCTCGCAGCGGCATGCGGGTATCGGTGTCTCGCTCGCACTAGTGCAGCGAGTGTTCCTCTGTGCGCTCCCCTTCTTGCCACCACACGAAATCGACAGTTCAGCTCAAGCGTTCGCCGTGAAAGGCTGCGCGCGTGTTAGCCTAAGTCCCGTGCGATCGAAGTTTCGCTAAGTGTTGAAGTGTTGTGCACATTGAAATGAAGCTGCGCTTTTCTTTCACCATTTATCTTAAATGTGTGATATGCGCTGCTTTATTTCAATGTTTATTTTTGCTGTATCGAACATCAACAACGGGATCCACGCAGTTTGACGGCTCTTTGAAATACGACGATTTTTTTATATTAAGAATTTGTGTGATTTTGTGGCAAGATTGTGTGAAGCTATGTGTGTAAATGCCCCTTTATTTGCAATAAAAGTGATAAAATATAAACCAAGTTTGATGTGTTCAAGATTTTGTTTTGATTCGGGTGTACCAAGTCCGAATGAAGGAAAGCGCACAGCGCGTTACGAAAGAAACGAGCGGGAGGGGGTGTCAGTCCAGCGCAGCGCAATTCGCTGGAATCAAGTGGGAGGGGGTACCAGTTCAGCGCTGCGCAAGCCGAAAGAAACGGGAAGGAAGGGGTCCCTACTAGCAAAGAGAATGTAAAAGTGTGCGTCTTTCAGGCGAGGGGCATGTAGAAGCAGGGGGAGACGGCTGGAAATACGCGGAATTGCTCGGAGGCGAGAGCGTGTTTTGGTTTCTACACAGTTTTTGCACTCACACAACTACACATGTGTGAATGTGTGCGTTAACTTTCAGCCGGCGCGCTCAGTTTGGTGTGCTCGTCGTTGCATGTGCGTTCCTCCGTCTCGCTTTTACAACTTTTGATCGCAGTACCCCGAGCTTTCTCACTCTGACTTTCGTGAATAAATTTTCAGCGACGCAGACAAGTTGACACTTCGAAAATTTTCTATCTTTAATCCACTAGCGTCTGCGTGAAACAAGTGTTTTCAATAGTGTTTATTTTAGCTTTCGATATTTAAAGTTTTGCTAGTTATATAATGTTTTGTGAAATATGTGAAATGATTTAAGGAGTGTGCAACTACGTTTTAAGAAAGTGCAGTGTTTGTGAACAAAGGTAAGAAAAAGTAACGTGAGTTTTTGTTTGTTACTTGTTGTACATTACATATTGTTTGTTGTTGTTGTTAAAAACGTGTTATTTGTACCCCTCTGGTACCTGGTTTGTCGTATCATATAAAAACTCTGGTACACGAATAAGGGTACGATGTTTATTTTTCCTTAGTTATATATTTTTACCTAACAAAGTATCGGTTATTATCCTTACCTTGTCATAAAAAATACCTGTCAAAGTATCGGTATATCGATTGTTTTACCTTTTATCGTGCTTATAAAAACAAACACATACTGTACTTCTGTCAATTGTATTCGGGCAGTCACTTCATTAGGAGTTGAACATTCGTATTCCCTTTAAACATTTTTGTGTAGTCAAATTGTAATAAGTTAGACTGAAGATATATTTTGGGAGCTTACGAATACTGTATTTTGCCTGGATTTTAACTATGGAGAATCGTGAAATTGATAACCGTGAAACTGAGAACAGTGAAAATAGTGAAAATCGTGATTCTGAAAAAAGGAAGCGTGGAGCATGTTCGGAAAACAGGATGGGAGTGCCAAAAGGTTCAGATAAAAGGATGCGCGAAACGGGTTCGATGTATAAAATAATCAAAAATATGAACAAGCGATACGAAGCAGAAACGTTTGACGATAGTAGCAGCAGTAGGTCCGATGACCTACAGAGCCAAAATATGGCATCGCCGGATGCAGAGATCCCTAGTGTTTCAAATATTCCGTCAACAAGTGACCAAGAATGTATCAGCTACCCAGTTGAAGAGCAGATCGTTGAAGAAGAATACATTGGTGATTGGATAATTTTCGACGAGTGTGACAATATAGAAAGTTATGAAAATATAGACGACACCGAAAACATAGAAGAGACGGGCTCCGATAGTGCACAGCAAACCGCACCAACTAACAGTGAGGCGATGGCGGAACGACTCAGAATTTGGGCTTTGAAAACGTATCAGACGCATACGGCTCTCAACGGACTGTTAGAAATATTACGCGATACAACCAGTTATAAGCTGCCCAAAGATGCACGAACACTGCTTAGAACAAAGCAATGTGGACGAGAAATAAAGCAAATAGCAGGAGGAGAATTTTGGTATCCAGGAATAAAAGCAGCTCTTGTGAAACAATTTGGTAATGTTCAACCAAGAGTCAACAAATTTTCATTAAACTTCTCCATCGATGGACTGCCATTACACAAAAGTTCTCGTAAGCAGTTTTGGCCAATATTAATGAGCATTGAAGAGATGCCCGAGGTTCCAGTATTAATGGTTGGAAATTTTTTGGGAGAATCAAAACCCGCAAGCCTGAAGGAATACCTTGAACCTCTAGTAAATGAGCTCAACGAATTAATGGAGACTGGCATTGTAATAGCCAATAAGCTGATCACAGTACGCGTTTGGGCTTTCATCGCTGACTCACCTGCACGAGCTTTTATTAAAGGTAGGTTGTTGAAAATCTAGTAAAAAAGACAACATGTTTATTTAAAAAAAGATGTCCATTACGGTCCAGCCAAAATTGTGACATGTATAACTAATATTACCTTTCTTTTTGTCTTTTTTTTTCAGGAGTAGCATACTTCAATCACAAAAATGGTTGCCAGAAATGTACCGTTGAAGGAAAATTCAACAAAACTGCAAGAGTGATGTGTTTTCCCGACATAGACGCACCGCCGAGAACGCACGAAAACTTTAGGAACTGTAACTACGGCGAACATCACAGGGAAACAACGCCACTTATTAAGCTTCTCCATTTCGATATCATCAAGAATGTTATTATTGCAGATCTGTTGCATCTGATTGACTTCGGAGTTACACGAACGTCAATAAACGGCTGGAAATCCGGCAAGTTAGGTAGTGGTCCGAAATGGAGTAAAGAAACAATTGATAGGATCAATAACATTCTTGACAAGGTGGAAATTCCTTTAGAGTTTCACCGCAAATTGCGTAGTATTGAAGATACCGGTTTTTGGAAAGCCAGTGAATTCAATATGTTTTTGAACTATGCTAGTTTCATAGTGTTGAAGGAGGTGTTAACAAAAGAACAGTATGAACATTTCATGTTATACTTTAGTGCGATAAGACTATTCTCTTCTGATTCTTACAAAGAACATTGGCCAGCTGCACATATTATGCTTAAACAGTTTGTTGTACAGTATGGTACTATTTACGGGGAACATCGGATAACCAGTAATGTGCATAATTTATTGCATGTTTTCGAAGATGTGAACAAATTTGGACCACTTCCTAAATTTTCTTCGTATCGCTATGAAGCTAAATTACAGGATGTGGGTAAAACCCTACGAAATGGACATAAGGTTTTGGTGCAGACGGCGAACAGGATATCTGAACAGATTCCAACACGCTCGTCAAGCAGTGAAAATTCACCTTTTCCTTACATTGAATCTAAAAGTAATGGTGTAGTTGCACACGTTAATTCGATTATTACTCTTTATCCCAGTAAGCAATCCAATTGGTTTTTAACTCACGATGATTATATAGTTCAATATACCAGTGCAAAAATGGAAGGATCAGTTATGTACATTAGCGGCAAGGCTTTTAGTGAAATAGATGAAAGTACCACATACCACTCCTCTAGGTGGATGATAGATATGTTTGAAGCGAATATGTGCCATCTTTCCACAAATGAAATGGTATTTTTACAATCAGATATAAAATGTAAAATGGTAGCAATTAATATAAGTGATAATAGATTAATGTTTGTACCTATGCTCCATACTTTATTGTAAAAACATAAATAAATAACTATTTACAACTATTTATTGTTCAGTTAACCTTTGTTTTGATATTTAACTTGAAGGGTCATTTTTTCTGATCAGATGCCGCAATCTCAATGCCACTCTCATATACACCACCTAAAGTGGATATCACCTTGTGGTAAATAAATAGACAGAGCGTAGAGTAAATAGACAGAGCGTAGAGTAAATAGACAGAGCGTATTTGTATGTATATAAAATTATAATTAGATTAGTTTAGTGCAGGACGAATGAGGAAGCAGCGATCGGATGCGCCGATCGCTCGGCCACTTCTCTCGCAACAATTGGCCAGTTCGGATTAATAAAGCATAAAGCAATAATAAAGTAATAAAGTTAAGCTCGAACCCAAAAGCTTACACGCATTATGATATGAAAAAATTAAACAGATTTTGGTTTGTTTGATAATTTTATTTCTATATGTTACCCGTATCCGTTGAATTCACTTATATAATAAATTAGTAATTCATTTAATCATAGCTCATAGCTTTAACAAATATCGCAGTTTCTATCATTAATATTCGGTCTTTGTACGGCTATTTAACTTTTCTTAGCCTATTGGAAAATAAATCATTTTTGTTGTTCAACAAGAGAAATGTTAAACATACAGCCTTTTTTAAGATTTCGCTAACATAGTTCAAAGGTTAATATTTGTATATACATCACAGTTCGTTCAGTTTACTTTATCTTATTGTACTAATTCTCTATTGTCTAATATTTAGCTTAAATAGCTTAAATGATAATATTTGTATATACATCACAGTTCGTTCAGATGACTTCAGCTTATTGTACTAATTCTCTATTGTCTAAAATTTAGCTTTCATGACTTGGAAGATAATATTTGTATGTACATCACAGTCCGTTCAGTTGACTTCACCTGAATGTTAATTTCGGTTAATGGTTAATGTCGCTTGCGTTTCGTTGCAGTTGTTTTAAATTCATTTAAGTTCGTTCTTGCCGGTGCATGTTTCAATTTACCTTGAATGTAAGTCTCAACATAAGAATAATCGACCTCTATGCCAAAGTGATTTGTTGCTATTGATTGAAAAAGCCGTAACACATTTTGAAATTCACTAAATTTGTGTTTCGGTTCTGGGTTACCTCTTCCCGACCAACTGCATGTAGCAAAAAAATTTCTATCGAAAAGTATATCAAGAGCTTGATGTATCCTACTATTTGCATCTTCAGCATTTATATCAGCATCTATGCGCTGAGTTGTTGCATAGAAAAAATGCTTGTCATTTAATTTGCTATCCAACTCAGCTAATTCATCAATACTTTTGATTTTTTCGATGTCAAGCGAAAGCGCGTTAAGCCGTGCATTTGCCATAGGTTTTAAGATATTGAACATATCACTAATCATTACAAACATTTGTGAAATTCTTGTTTCTGTTTTTTTACGATTCGCACGACACAAGGAACAGCATGTGTAATGTTGCTGTGCTCCACTGTATCATCATATTCTATCGGCTCATCATTAGAATTTGTTCGATCAACTATATCAACGGAATCATGCTGGGTCGGCGAAACAATGGGCAATGTGCTTGTTTTTACCGTGGCCGTTTTCGACGAAGGAAACGCAGTTTTCAAGTCCGATGGCGACCCAGTAACACGAGGTAAGTTTACTGTTTCTGTGAATGAAATTTTTTTCACCGTAGACTCATCGGATGCAGCTCTGCTAGACGTCGCCAATGGCGGCATTAAATAATCGGGATAATTTAAATCTGCAATGGTTTCTGGTGCCGCACCCTTCGAAGCCAATACCGGTGTTTCTTGTGTAGGCGCTGCTGGTGGTATGGTCCGAATCTCGGTTTCCGAAGAGATAATTTGTATGGAAGGCATGGCGGAAGAAAGAAATGAAACTTCTGCAGCGGGCGACATTTGCTTGTTAGAAACTGCAGCGTTGTAGTGAAAAGTGGCTGGCGTTGTTGAAGTTGATCGAGGCAATAGCCCAACAGACACACTTTGCGCTGATACCGATGGTCCAATTTGCCTTATGATGGTTCCTGAAGGAAGCACACATGGTGTTTTTATACACACTGAAGGCTCAGACCCCACATAACTGGACGTGGATCGTGTTTCAGGCGCAGGCGTTACCGACGCACCATGCGAAGACACCGATTTTAAAAAGGGCTTAACCTCGGTTCCAGTATGGAATGCATCCGTTGTAGCCACTTTCACTTGACCCCCAGCGTATGATGGGACATATACTGTAGCAGCAGTTGTCGATGGCTGCATACGCCAAGCCGTTGTCGTTCCCGATTTAGCCACAGTGGATGCACTATGCGCAGACATCGACGGTGTCACGATCCGAACCATGGTTCCAGAAGGAAGCCTAGCTAAGGTCGGCATGGCCATGGCCGACACGCTTCTGGATTTTGCAGCAAAGCGCGGGCACTCCAACAACACGTGTTCCTCGTCCTCCGAAACGCCGATGAACTACTGACAGTCCGGGGACGGTCGTGAATCCTTTGCTAATAAGCATTCTCGTAAAAAAAAATCTGTCCTGACCTGTTTAAGCCTGTGCCTGGGCCAGATGGAAGGTCGCTTCTCCGTGTTAATGCCATTCGCTGTCGGAAGGTGCTAATTTCATTTCATTGTTAACTGACTTTTTGTGCCATATATACGTGTTTAATTTAACTAATGCTATGTTTTTCTCTTTTGTTTCTTTACAGACGAATTGCATAGTACTGATAGCAACTTAGGTGCGAATGTAGAGTGTAGCTTTAGCATAGATGTAGATACTAACAATACTAACAATGACAGCGCTGCAACTGTTGACGAAAATAATTTGGATGATATAGAAGATGAACAGGAAGACTGTGCTGAAGATTTTTATGATGCTTATAACTATTTGAATGATTTTCAAAGTTTAAAAGAAGCTTTGAGATATTTGGCAATAATGGGTCATCTTTCTCGCAACTTTCTCAACTTGCTTCTAGCAATTTTAAGAAACTTTGGTCATCCTGAACTTCCTAAAGATGGTCGTACTTTACTAAAAATTCCTAAAGTTAGCCAAGAGATTCAGCATATAGCAGGTGGACAAATGTGGTACTCAGGGATAGAAGTTGGCCTTCGAAATTATTTTAGGAATCATGTTCCAGAGGAAAATAAGTTTTCGTTACATATTTTTATTGATGGGCTTCCTCTCTTCAAAAGTAGTGCTACACAATTTTGGCCAATTCTTTTTAAAGTAAAAGAAATTCCCGATTGCCCGGTAATGATTGCAGGTGTATTTTGTGGTCAGAAAAAACCTACCGACTTAGAGCCTTATTTGCGACAGCTCGTAGATGAATTAAACAATTTGCAAGTAATAGGCATGCTGTTTGGAGAGAAAGTTGTAAAAATTTTTGCCAAGGCTTTTGTCACCGATACCCCTGCGCGGGCCTTTATAAAATCGGTAATGTACTTTCCGGCAAAACATGGGTGCACGAAGTGTACTCTCGTTGGAGAGTTTGTAAAACCGGAGCGCAAAGTAATATTTTGTTCACCACAACCTGCTCCACCACGTACAGATGAAAGTTTTCGACAAAGACACGATACAGAGCATCATAAACAAATTCGATCTCCTTTAGAAGAGATTGGTGGATTAGATATGATCAAAAGTTTTCCCACTTCTGATCGACTTCATCTTATCGATATTGGCAACACTCGTAAAATTTTGTACGGCCTTTTTCATCATAAATTTATAAGTTTTGTAATATGGTCTAGTGAACACAAGAAAAATGCCTCTCACTTTTTGATGGAAACGAAACTGCCTTCTGAAATACATCGACCATTTCGATCTCTTGACACTCTTCAGTATTGGAAAGCAACTGAATTTAGGTCTTTCCTACACTATATTAGCCCTGCTATATATAAAGATTTTATGCACAGTGACGGCTTTAACCATTATTTGCTCTACTTTTGTGGCATAACTATTTTCTCATCGTCAGTATATAAAAATTTAAACCCGCTTGCAAAAAGAATGCTTCAACAATTTGTTGTTGATTTCCCACTGTACTATGGTCGCACCGATATGAGCAGCAATGTGCACAATCTTCTCCACGTATTTGATGACGTTGAAGATCTTGGTCCATTGGACGATTGGTCTTCTTATGATTATGAAAACTTTTTACAGTTTATTAAACGAGATGTTAAGACAGGTTCTAAATGTATGGAACAAGTAGCGGACAGATTCATGTTATATGCCTCAATTAATGTACATCATGGTCCCAAAGAAAATAAATATCCCTGTTTGACTATAGATGGCTGTGGACTACATGTAACTGAAAGCTTTGTTTTAAAACCAAAATTTCGGGATCAATGGTTTTTAACAAAATCAAATGGTATAGTGAAATTTTTGAGAGCAGAAATCTCTCCGCAGAATTCGTTGGTTATCGTTGGAATCAAGTATGATAATAAGGAAAATTATTTTACGGCTACATTTAAAGATAATGTATCTTTTGTAGCGATACAGTCTAGTGAACTGAACATTCATAAACTAAATTCTTATTCACCATCTACTATGGTGACACTTGACCTTAAGTCTATTAAATGTAAGTTAGTTGCCGTTAATTTACCCCCTCGTCCTCTTGTGTACTTTGATGTTGATGAATTGCAAGATTCTATGCCTCCATCTGTATTATTTTTTCCATTATTACACACTTTTCTTTCAAACTAACCATATTTTTTATCTTAAAATCATGATTGTGACTTGTTTTGTCTTAGTGTAAATTATAATGTTATTGATTTTTTCAAAGGTTTACGGGTTTATTTCAAAACTTTTGGTGGAGGGTATATCATAGTATGTATAATATATCATATAATATATTATGTAGAGGGTTTAGGTTGACGATGTATTACATCACATTTTGAAAGAGGGTACATCATAATAAAAGTATGCACTAGTTTTCATTACAGAGTTAGCAGGGAAAGAAATTTGTTTAATCTACAGGAAACTTCATTGTAGTTTTTTACACAACTCTAATAAGTGAGTATTATTTCATTTGAATTCTTTTGTGATAATCCAATTCTAATTAAATAGTTCATCTTGATTATAACAGAACTTCCACTAATTTTAAGAACTATAATCTACTTATCTTCTACTATTTACACACTACTTGATCTCGGCTTATGGCAACTAGACTTATTTATGTATTTGTTACGTTTTAAATTATCACTATGATTTAATTTAAGCTGCATTCAATCTTTTAATATCTTATCCGAACAATTTCCTCCTAATTCTTGTATAACTAGTACTATATTTTTTATATTTACACAAAGGTATTTTATCTCCTACTTTTGCTCTTCCTGTCCACGAACATTGCAGTAAAATGTTAGGCCCTAAGATTAAATGAAGAGCGTCACAAGCACGTTGTTTAAAATCGCCCTCTGCAATATTTAGTTTCACCCATTGCACAAATTCATCTCGGTATTCTTTTTTTTCAGCTTCTTTTCCAGAGCATTCATCTCCTCAATGGTCTCTACAGTGCAAAAGGTTGGCGAAGGGGTTTTATCCGTGGGGCTCAAGCAGGTGTTTTGATTCGCCAACAGTTGTTGCATCATCCCGGTCAGAACATCGAGCTTGTTGTTCATCACTTCGTTCTGGACCTTTAGCTGAGCTACCATTCGACGCAAAATCATACATTCTTTTGACAAATCAGTTGATACCGGCACGTTGTTGTTTTTGTCTTCCATCTAGAAAAGTTCGTTTTATATAGTTTCATAGAGTATTTAAACGTTGCCTGTGAGTTTTGTTTTACCTTGTGTATGCAAATCTATATCGACCAGTTAAGCTTTTTTTGTCAAACAATGAGAAGCTCTACACGAAGTGAAACTAGTGAACAATACAATCTCTTAAATTCTTTGAATTCAAACGTGACATTTCATTTGGCGCCGGAAGAAAATTGATATCACAACTACATACATAAATACCCTCGTACCTCACCCACTCACACACTCGCAAAAGCCTGTTCTCATATCCCCTAATTTTACCCTCAGTCCGAACAAAAACGTCCTCAGTTTTTCATATCCCAGGGTTCGGTAACACAAAATTAGGGAGTTGTATGCAATTTCCCGCTACCAAAATATGTATCAAAATCTGCGCTAGCCAGTGCAGGTCATTTTGGGGGTCAAAAAATTTAAAATTATTGGCGCCCATTTTTTCGTCCGCTTCTTCTCCCACCCTCACTCTGCCTTGCCTTACTTGCGCTTCTGCCCGTGCTTTCCGCCGCCAGCTGATTGGCTGTTGCGGTGTATGCGTTGATACTCATATGTGCATTGCGGTTGTGTGTTGTTGTTATTGGTGGGTGTTAGCATTTATTAATTTGTGTGTGGCCTTGAGACGCTGTGGGAGAAGCTGGATTGGGATTCAAAGTGTTATCGGTGTATTGATGGTTTATTTTATTTCGTGTCGGGTCTCGAAACACACACACACACACACACACACACACACACACACACACACACACACACACACACACACACACACACACACACACACACACACACACACACACACACACACACACACACACACACACACACACACACACACACACACACACACACACACACACACACACACACACACACACACACACACACACACACACACACACACACACACACACACACACACACACACACACACACACACACACACACACACACACACACACACACACACACACACACACACACACACACACACACACACACACACACACACACACACACACACACACACACACACACACACACACACACACACACACACACACACACACACACACACACACACACACACACACACACACACACACACACACACACACACACACACACACACACACACACACACACACACACACACACACACACACACACACACACACACACACACACACACACACACACACACACACACACACACACACACACACACACACACACACACACACACACACACACACACACACACACACACACACACACACACACACACACACACACACACACACCACTCGGTGCGTTGGATGAGGTTGTGCTACAAGAAAGCTGAACCAGCCGTTCTACCGATAACCCAGTCCGCAAAAGCCGAAGTTTTGTATGGAATCGTGTCGTACACATATGGCCCCACTTACGTACCTACTTGCAGAAGAAGTGTAAATGTGGTTTCACGCACACATAGACACCTTCCACCCGAACGATCGCGTTCACACATACTATAACGCTCTGATTTCTTCTGCACCTCACGCATACAAATGTGTTTGCTTCACCCCCTTTTCGGATTGCTTATAGAAATGATGCGGCACACATGTTTACTTTTGCTGTATGCACACATTCGCATGCGGTTTATTCCACACTTTTTCTCTCCCTTCCAACACGTGCTTTGGCATACTCACACTGTGGAGACGGCAGAACGGTCTCCCCCTTCCAAATTTACCGTTCTTTCTCCTCTCGATCTTTTTTCTTCTTACCGCGTACGGGGTACCATCAGAGCGGCGCGCTGGCTTTAGTTTTTCCTCCTCTCGTTCTTCCTTTCTCCTACCGCTCCCGGGAGCTGCGCGCGTTTCGACAGGTTCTTAGCGTAATCCAGTGCGTTGTTTTGTGGCTGAGTTGTGCTGAACGCTGTCAATAAAAATGAACCAATAATTAATGCATGTAGTACGTATTACTTTGGATAGTTTTACGTATATGATGAGAGCAACACTTACCTTAATATTTTAAAACTGGAAAACAATTTCTTTCTGTCACCCACTTTGAAGATTGTTGATGATGCCAACAGGTAGGCGTTGATGAATGGCGCATGCACCTGTAACTTTGAAGACGATAAGCATTAGTTGAATTAGTTGAATCATTGAAGCACATATGAGATCAAGAAACTTACCTCAACAAGTTAGCTAGGATAAATCATTCCACAATGGAAGAAGAAGCAACACTGCGCAAAACGTAAACAAGGAAAGTAGGGAACACAAGAAATCGCACATCACTCCCGCACATCCTTCCACAACGAAAGTTCTGGGCAGACTGAGGATGCCTAACTACTAACTAATCATGGAAGATCGAGAGAGATGGGTAGACTCGGTGTAGCGCAATCCAACGGTAGATGCATGTGACTTCGGACCCCGCTCCTCGCGCTTTTCATCCATCGTTTTTCGTCACACGTACACACCTCTACACGCGCGGCGGTTTGCTGTACAAAATCTAGAGAGAGAAGACAGGGCATCTCGCTTTGGCACACAGAAAAATCTTTGAAAAACTTCGGCTCTGCTACTTGGGAAGGTAGTCGTAATCGATCATGGGTAGGGTGAGCGGGCGGGGGATTCTGTTGGTAGTGGGTGCGCGCTCGCGTGGGTACAGTATCGGACAGAAAGATAGGACCCTTTTTTTTCAACGCACCGTGCACTGGTTTTGCAACGTTACTTGTGTTTGTGTGTGTATGTGTGTATGTGTGTGTGTATGTGTGTGTATGTGTGTGTGTATGTGTGTGTGTGTGTGTGTGTGTGTGTGTGTGTGTGTGTGTGTGTGTGTGTGTGTGTGTGTGTGTGTGTGTGTGTGTGTGTGTGTGTGTGTGTGTGTGTGTGTGTGTGTGTGTGTGTGTGTGTGTGTGTGTGTGTGTGTGTGTGTGTGTGTGTGTGTGTGTGTGTGTGTGTGTGTGTGTGTGTGTGTGTGTGTGTGTGTGTGTGTGTGTGTGTGTGTGTGTTTCACAAGTATGTCGTTTCGGATAGATTTGTTAGTAGTTTTTTTTTGTGTTTTGGGTTAGGTTTTCCATTTTATAAGCAGGACCACTGCCCTCGCGATCAGTGTTTTTTCAATATAATAACAATTTTACGGTCTTCTTTCGTCGTGGTCTTCTGCGGACGTTCGGTTGACTTTCGCGTTTCGGTTGTCCAAGCGCGTTTCGGTTGTCCGAAGCGCGTTTGCCACAAAAGTGCGCGATCGTTCCATTACGAACTCGATCGTTTTGCGCTTAATGTCAGCAGCCGCCATTCGCTTTATCATATGGCGCTGATAATCGGTACAATGTTTACCTCGACCCATTGTTACTAACATTGATTGCTTGGACCGTCAATAACGCGCTGGTTAAAAACTTGGACACGGCTGATCCCGTTCTCTGGCTACGTTCTGGTTCTATACGGGATGAATAACATCGTTGTAGAGCAGCGAAAAAAGCGTATGGATAAAAACTATCAATGAGTAAGCGAGTGAGCGTCTACCCATTTAAATCGAGAACAGAATACTGCCGCGCTCATGAAACAAAACGCCCATTGAAAAGAACAACTGCGCCAGCTCAATGCACGCACAAAGTTTCCTATGCACACACGAGCTTCAACGCAGAGATATACGCACGCCTTTCAATGGCGTGCACTGGAGAAACAGCACACCTGCGTTTTCGTCCGAGTAACAAGCGCTGCTGTCGATGCAAACTTTAGCTTTTATCGAAGTGTGAACGCACGCTGTTTCACATGATAACAAACGTTGGGGCTCTTTCCGTTTGAAGTTCGTAGGCTGAAATTTCAGCCTGTCAGCTGTTTGCATTGTATAGCAGTTTTCGAGCAGCTATCTAATTGAGTATAATATACAAGTGGGCTTATCCCAAGGTGTATGAATTTAGAAGGCTGATTTTTATCGCTTCTGCTTCTGAATGAAGATTGTAAGAGTGTTTTGAGTATTCGTCAAGCCTCCAGAAAGCTTGTTTGAGCAAAAGTTTTCACCCGTTCTGCCAAAAAGTGATGTTCAAAATTGGTTATGAAAAAAATGCTATGAGACCACCTGGACTACATACCCTTTATTCCAGATTCCACCACCTGATCTCTTTAATGCACCTTAGGATAAATGTAAACTAACCCGTGTTTTCGAGCAGGTACTCGAATCTAATTCTAGCTTTTAGGCTAAAATTTTCTAGACTGAAAATCGCAGGCTAGTTTTTTATGTGGTTTTGTATGGAGTGTTTACATGATTTCAGCCTCCAACTGTCAAACTCCATACAAAAAACTGACTAGAATTGTGAAGGCACCCATTATCAGAATACTTTCAACGCAATATGACATCATGGCAAGCTACGTTTTTCAGTCACAAACCCGCGAACTCGCAAATACACATTGAAAAGCACACTCTCTTTCTACTACACACACATACATACACACACTCACACACACACACACACACACACACACAAACACACAAACACAAACAAACACAAGTAACGTGGTAAAACAAGTGCACGGTGCGATGAAAAAAAGGCCCTATCTTATTGTCCGATACTGTACCCAAAGAGATAGAGAGAGCGAGAGAGAGAGATACAGAGAGAGAGAGAGAGAGAGAGAGACAGAGAGAGCAAAAAAGCAATTGCTCCTCCCTCTCCCCTCCGCTTTCTCTCACTTTTTGTGTGGGTTTTAGGAGAGGGGGAAAGAGAAGGAGATATATTTTCTTACAGTAGCTGGCATCGCGAAAGAATCGGTTTAAAATTAACAGTCGTTAAAAATTAACCAGAGTCGTTAAAAATTGCTAGAATTTGGCATCGCGAACGCATTGAGTTCATTTGTTAATTTTAACGACTGGTCCTATGCCGCCGTTAAACAAACGACTGTCAAGAGCGTATGCGATACAAATTAACAGTCGTTTAATTATACTGCTCGAATTTTTTCCCCGTGTTTGCCTATATGCGATATCGAGCAGTCGTTAACTGTTTTGACGGTCGTTTATTTTAACAGGAATGAACAACAAATAAACTCGGTTAAACCAAAATGAACTTTAAACGACTGTTAAAATGTGTTCATTTATTCGCGATGCCGGCTAGTATCTCTTTGCGACAGTCGATGTTATTGCGCGGTGCTTTACAAATGTTACTGCGTGGTAGTGATGGGTAACCGGAATCGCACCCACGGCTCGGAATCGCATCCACGGCTCGGAATCGCATCCACGGCTCGGAATCGCATCCACGGCTCGGAATCGCTTCCGAGCATTGCTACTCCGGCTCCAATTCCGAAAAATTCAAACCATTGATTCCGCCCAGTGCCGTCGGAGCCGTCTGGAACCGTCGGAGCCGTTGGAGCCGTTGGAGCTGTCCGGAATCGTTGGAGCCGTCGGAGCCGTCCGGAGCCGTCGGAGCCGCTAGTCGGCAGCTGGAGTCGATCGGAGCCATCGTAGCAGTTGGTGCCGACGGTGCCGGTTGGAGCCGTCCGGAGTCGTTGTAATAGCCGGAAGCATTCTGAAGCGATTTAATTTCCCGATATCAGCGATGATTTCATTTTCAAAAACAGCTTAAAAGTAAAAAAAGAGTCTTCTTCATTTATTGCTCTGAAGTTTTTTTGTATTTTTTAAAAACAATAAAGTCAAAAACAATTGTTTGCTCCGTATATATAAAGGGAAAAACTATGAATCAAACTATTATTGATCTTTATGTTCATAAAAGATGGACGGATGATTGATAGTTATATTCTTTGTCTTGTCTATGTGCCATCATGTTATTCGGTAAAAAACAAGTGCGGCCTAAACCATACACGTTAGTCGATGTAAACAACCGTGCAAAACTGCCAAAATTACACTTTTCTGCCTCGTTGTTTCGTATTTTATCAAACCCACCTCCCGTCATAGTTCTATTGCTCCTTGACCTCCTAATTTGATTTATTTTTTTTCCTATGTATATATACGGAGCAAACAATTATTTTTGGCTTTATTTTTGAAAAAAAAAAAAACACACAGAAAAACTTCATATCAATAAATAAAGAAGACTCATTTTTATCTCGTAAGCTGTTTTTTAAAATAAAATTATCACTAATATCGGGAAATTTAAGCGCTTCAGAATGCTTCCGACTATTACAACTACTCCGACGGCTCCAACTGGCTCCAACTGGCTCCGTCGGTTTCGACGGCCCCAACGGCTCTAACCAGCTCCGTCGGCCCCAACCGGCTCCAACCGGCTCCAACCGGCTCCGTCGGCTCCAACTGCTACGACGGCTCCGACCGGCTCCAGCTGCCGACTAACGGCTCTGACGGCTCCGACGGCTCCAACGGCTCCAACGGCTCCAACGGCTCCGGACGGCTGCACCTACCTTCCGGAACCGCTTCCAATTTTGGCGGAGTCATTTGGAAGCGATTCCGGATTTTTGTTGAATTTACCCATCACTACTGCGTGGTCGAATCAGGAATCGCGCATCGAATCGATGGAATAAGGGAGTACGGGGGGGGGGGGGAGAGAAGAGGAAGAGCCGAGGAAAACGCTGCACATTCACTCATACATTTTTACAGCACCATGCAATTCGCGAGAACATGAAATCGAGAGAGTATATTTAACGCTCGCGAATGAGTGCAAGCAGGTGCGGTATAGAAGAGCAAAACAGCCGAGTTTTTGTTCAAGCTAGGTCCACAATCCCTCATTGGGAATCGGGCGTCATTTAGTCAATCCGTTAGAACTACAATCGGATGGATGTTGGTATCGGTGTTGCCTTGAGTGCCAAAGAAAAACAAGAAGATTTTTCGCCGCCGTACATAACTAGTGAAATAAATTTCGTCACTCGAAGCTGGTACTCACCGCGTTTGTTTCTCAACTGTATAGATAGAGCATTTGAGTTAGGGGAGGTTTTATGGAGTGTGTGTTGGTCGCAAGGATGTTTGAAAGTGTAGCCCATGAGGGAGAAAAAAGAAGAGTAAAGCGTAACTTGCTTCCATTTGGTATCAACCAACATTGCGTCTTTTGATATCGAATTAAGTCAAAAAATTTAAGCATTGGTCTTTTGTACATTTAGTTTTAATTTATTTTAATGGCGTAACTATCGATGGGACTGTAGCAAGGTTTCCGTTGTTTCTCAAATGAAGTAGTTCGTCTAGTTTTGTCGAGTTTTCGACATATGGCTATCCATATAAAGTTACATCTCTGCAGGCACAATGTATTGTTAAGCCTTTATTTTTATGTGATTCTCTTTGTATTTGATAACTTCATCATTATTAACAATTTGCATTTTATTAAATAGCTGCGTGTTTTTTAGTGTCTTTTATTAATACTGGTTCTTCTTCAAATGAATTTTCTGTTTCAATGCACATATATTACAAACATACCGAAAATACTAGTCATATCATTATACCATGTTGTTTTTACATACAGTGGCCGGCAAAAAAAGTTCCCACTACTTACAATTTAACATTTTTTTACCTTTTTTCGTGAAAAATGAAGTAATTATACTGCTTTATTTTTTGAAACATTGTTCGTGGCATGCTTACGAATGTGTAGTATCATAGCATAACGAAAAAGAGAAGTTTGCTAAAATATTTTTTTTTCCAAAATTTAACAAAATCACTGTGCCAAATTAAGTAAGTAGTAAATAAAGTAGTTATTCATTTCACAGAAAATATTTTTCTGAACAAATATAACACCAAATTTATAATTTATAAGCAATCCTCTCGCATTCTTTACATGTTTGAGGATCTTTGGCGTGTTTTTTTTCAAAACCCATTTTTTAAAAGATGTATCCTAAAGCATTGATGAAGGATGTTAAAATAGGTATCAGCCATAATAGTACTTTCGATTCACACCAGTTTTTTCGTTACTCCTAAAGATAAACACCCCCTAGCTATCACATTGCCCTATTGCCGGTCTATATAGTACAGTCGTCAACTCGTACGATTTAACAACATGCCCGTCATGGGTTCGATCCCCAAATAGACCGTGCCGCCATACGTAGGACTGACTATCCTGCTATTAGGGGAAACAAATTAGTCACTGAAAGCCAAGCCCACAAGTGGGTACAGGCAGGCCTTGACCGACAACGGTTGTTGAGCCATAGAAAAAAAAAGCTATCACATTGTCATTTTCTCAATTTACTGTCCATTAGATGTGGCGTCCTTCAAGCTCCTCGCCCGATCTACAGCAAGGCTAACAAAGCCAATAGGCTTCGATATGATCAATAACATGAAGGTATATCGTGAGATTGTTGAAAAACTGGTATTTGGACAGATGAGTCCTAATAAGAACTGATGTTCAAAAATATCCAGACGCGATCCAACAAACTGATTTGTATGAAGGGTGGAATGTGATGACCAGGGAGGGGATTTCTATACGAGAAGTGGGGAGCATGGTTTGAATCGACGGTATAATAAGAGCTAATACCTATATAAGCATCCTGTGTGAATTTATCTGTTTTCTGTGAAAAATACGGATTTAGTAAATAAATTAACGTTGCAACAGGAGACTCAAGTTATACATGAAAAATGTTTTGATTTTTGTTCAATCGAATCGAATAAAACTTCTTTAATGACTCTCACTTAGTCTTAATTTTAATCCTATCGAGATTTCGTGTGCAAATTTTGATGCAAGTGTTAGGAAAGGAAAGGATTAGGACAAACAAAATATGTTAACCGTCATGTGTAAAACCGCCTACCCGGGTAAGTCTCGCATCTTTATTCCAAAATAACTTTGGATTTAAATGCCTCAGAAAAGACATTTTCTACCCATGTGCAAAATATAAAAATATCAAAAATGTTTAAATATTTTTTTTAAATTATTTATGTTTATATACCCTTCACATGTACAATCGCCTACCCGTGTAGGCCATACATTTTGTATGGAAGAATTATGTTTTTCGTGGTTAAAAGTGTAATAAATTACTTGTTAGATTTGAATGAAAATTGTCTTATAGGATCACAATAATGTATTATAACACATCGTTGTAAAATTAGAATTTTAAAAATCTTATCAATATTTTTTTAAATCAAAAATGTGCTGTAACTCCAACAACCCAACCGGCCTTGCCGCATGTTTTGAGAGGATGCTTATGTCTTTTTCTTTTCTTTCAAATGTTGTATTACAGTGTAACAATACTTTGAAAATAACACTGAAAACATCTCTTTTAAAATGATACCAACCACTACAAGCAAACGAAATAGAATTGGCTGAAAGTTAACACACACATTAATGGGTTTTATGGAGCGTACCAATGGCTCCGAAGTTGGCTCGGCACCCACGGCTCCAGAGCCGGTTCCACACCAACAGCTCCGGAGCCGGATCCGCACCAACAGCTCCGGAGCCGGGTCCGCATCAACAGCCCCGGAGCCGGCGACGAATCAATGGCTCCGAAGCCGGCGGTGAATCAACGGCTCCGGACCAACGGCTCTGGACTAACGTTTCAATAGGGACGGCATTGTATGATAGCCTAAAAAATGAATCTATCTTCTCGCAAGTGTAGAAGCTAACACCCGATTTGATTGTGTGATTGTTGAACAATGTTCAACACTTATCGATTTTTTTTATAGATTCCTTTCAACATTATATACTCATCTAATTATGGATCTTCCCGATTGAAACTTTATTGAAAATGATTTTTGTTGTGCAATCTGTAAAACCGGCTCCGGAGCCGTGAGTGTGGAGTCGTTGGTGCGAAGTCGGTTCCGGCGCAGCTGGAGTGGAGTCAGCTTTGGAGCCGTGGGTGCGGAGCCGGCTCCATTGGGTTGGAGTGGAGGAGGTTCCGAAGTTGTCTGGAGCCGGTCGGAGCCGGTTTTTAATAAAACATGATGAGCATATTTTATCTTTTGAACTGAACTTTTGAACTTTTTTGTGAACTTTTGATAGAAACGTAAGTAAAACTTAGAAAAAGACTAATCATCCACTTAAAACATGCGGCCTGGCCAGTTATGGTGGTGGAGTTAGAACATATTTTTGATTGAAAAAATCTTGATAGGAGTTTTAAAATTCTAATTTTACTACGATATGTTATTAAATATTATTATGAACCTTTAAGACAGTTTTTATTCAAATTTTAGAAGAAATTCAAAAGATATACTCTTTTAATCACGAAAAACATCATTGTTCCATACAAAATGTATGGGCTACCCGGGTAGACGGTTGTACGATTACGTAAAATGTTTTGGTCTTAAGCAAGACGGTTAAAGCTCTGTAATACTCGTAGGAAGAACCAATGCCAAATATGTGCAAATAAAAACAAAATAAATTATGTCAAAAATCCTCGAACATGTCAATAATTCCAGAGGATTGTATCTTAATTATGATGATGATTGATGTTATATTTGTTCCGAAAATAGTTTTTATAAAATGAATAAAGTGGGCACTTTATTTTGGCACAGTGATTTTGAAAAACTCTTGAAGCAAACATTGCATTTTTGTCATACTATGGTACTACTTGTTCTTAAACATGCCACGAACAATGTTTCAAAATATAAAGCATTACAATTACTTCATTTTTCACGGAAAAGAGTAAAAAATGTTAAATTGTAGTAGTGGGCATTTTATATTGTCGGGCTCTATATAAATTTGTGTCCACATGATAGCGCACATGTGCTCGCAAAATGCAAAAATATCAAAATGAGTGACACTTTGTTCTAGAAACGCAATCTTCATTCAGAATACTGGTAGAATTATTTTGAGTACCACAAATATATGACATATGATAATGGTATCAATGAAAACATATTTTTTGCATAGTTTGAAACTCTTTTTAAATCATACTCCTACTAACAAAATCCAAATGCTTTCTCGTTTTGCCCAACAGACCTGCAAACCTGACAGATCGAGAAAGCATGTTGGTTTTGTTGCTATAAATATTTTAGGAAAATACCTTCTCATTTTTTCCAGTCAAATAATTATAAATTCCAGATAATCGATGAAATTTATGCTGCAACAAAAATATATTGGAAACGATTAAAATTTTACAACATTTTTATACAGTCACTGTTGGGCCAATATAATAGCGTTTAAATCAAAATTATCGTTTTTATGCTAAATATTTACACGTTAAGAAATGCTACTGTACCTTTTATTGACTTAAAGAATGGACCCATATCCTTTATTGACTTTGATAAAACTAGGTTGTATCATGCATTATTCTATACAAAATACTACGAACTGCGTGCATATGCGTTACGCGCTCTCCCATCGACACGCATTTGAAAATATATTTGTGTTGTTGTAGCTCACGTTTCTTAATATTTGATAGACATATTCTCAATGCCTTGCTTTAATAGGCAATTAATCCTAATGGTTAAATTTAGCATTTATTCACACATTTGTTTCATGAAATTAGATCTACAGGCTTTTAAAAAGACTTTTACGAATCAAACTGTATGGACATAAACAGGATAATTGTACCAATTTTTATTTACAAGAAGCGATTAATAATAATTAATCGCTTCATAATTAATAACAATTAGATGCCCTCAAACGATAAGATTTTTGACCACAAATCTGTTCCCACATCACTGCCGAAACATATGTTATGTAGAAAGATTCCTTGCAACATTTTCATGCTGGCCTGTTGCAATTGGATGATTTTGCTACTCGCTTCCTTCTTCACGAACCTTGCTCAATTTCCCCATCCACGACAAAAAATATTGCTAGATGGATGATTTTTAGGCAGAAATTGAAATTATCGTCTGAGAGCATCCGTAAAAAGTTTTACATACTGATTATCATTGTGCCACTAATTGGCCATTCACCACGTCTCTTTTTCGTGGCAGCAAGCATATACGGCTGATTCATATATTAAATGTATATTTGATTTACAGGACTAACATTGCATTTGCATTTCAAACCTGTACATTTTGAATAACGTATTTCTTATAACTAGTCTGATCAACCTTATATAATTGAGGAATTGGATAAGCACTAGGTTGAGGATCAAGATGAAATAGGAGTAAATGATGGTGGGGATGGTAATGTTTTCTCGGATATAAAATTGGTGGTTATACCGGGCACTCTCGCGATAGTTCTGTTTCAGTATGGTCGCCAGACAGAATTCCCATTGTCGGTGGTCTGTCCTACCTGGCTAGTATTATCGGAGTGGCTATTCAATCGCCCACCGACAACTCCAGCACCACTCAGTACTCGATGAGTTGATTCATCGAGAGCTCCACGGGCCATTGCACTGCAATTTCCAATGAGCGACAATTCAGGATTAGTAATGACCGCTACACCACCACTCTGATTTCCATGGCCGTGTCCACCAATTAGGTTTGCTCCTGTCTGATGATGATGGTAATGATGTCGATGAGACACGGCCGCTGCCGCAACAGCCGCAGCTTGGGTAGTACCAGCCGTAAGATGGTCCATAACACTCTGAAGTTCGCCAGCATGCATAGCAGCAGCTGCTGCTGTTGCCGCGGCGGCTGATGCACTGTTTTGTACCGGACTACCTCCAGTAGCAACGGCAACAGCAGCTGCCACTGCTCCGTGCGTGGACTGGATATGATGGTGATGATTTACTGCATGTCCGAATCCTCCCACCGATTGGTTTGCAGCTGTGTATAGCTGTGAGTATAGTAGACTTGCTGGGAGGACGGGGTAGAGTGGTGATCCATTACAACTGCTGGTCCCATTCGAACCGACAAAGTTGGGTGTTGAGGATGCATTGGATCCTCCATTGCTTTGGCTCATTACAATGTTTGAGAAATTTTGATGTAGTCCATTGCTATTACCACCTCCCCCACCATTGCTTCCTCCACCATTAGCACCACCATTTACACCGCTGCTGTCACCAGCACCGGTGGTAGTTGTGGGACCGCTGCTGGGACCAAGGTTGGGTGTGTTGGAAGTAAGTAAGTCATCTTGCACAGGAGATTCAGCTTGCGACGAGTCACTTAAACTACGAGGTTCACTTTGATTGCTGGTTAGTCCGTAGGCGTCGACGTGATTGTTAGTACTCGTTGACTGTGCGTATCGGGGTACTATAAGACTATTCGACAAGTGAGCGGGAATTTGTGGAGTTAAGCTGTTTCCGCTACTACCGCTACCACCAGTGTTGTTCGAGTTATTGGTAACGCCTCCTCCACCTGAGATTATATTTGTTTGCACCATGTGGCTTGTGGCTTGTTGTGTTGCCCCAACCAGGCTGCTTAGGTGTTGGTCCAGGTCGGTAGCCGTTGAGTCCGGTAACACTATTAAAAAAAATCAGATAAGTAAATCCCATCATAAGACGTATTGAAAAATATTTCAAGCATGTCATGCAGCGTTCTGAAGTCGAGTCGATCGGACGTGTTTGACCTAGCTATCGTGGTCTAATAGAGAGTAGAAATGGGCACACACGTAACTGTGATAGTGTGAGTAGATTAGTCGTCGTAGTGGCAAGCTATGCTCGCGATCGCAAATAAGAGAACAATGCGTGTCCAGTGATAGTAGTAGATGTACGTCTATCGCGATACCTAACCGGAGCAAGAAAACCGGATTGAAAGAATCAAACCGCGAACAACCTTCATGCTCATCGTCGTCCAGCACGTACAGCTTAGTGGCGGAATATGAAGTAAGCACAAATGATCAAAATGAAATGTCCACTAAAGAGATGAACGTCGACGGGTTCCAACCTGGGTTGAAAAAACGTAGCGTGTGGAAGGTGCAGAAGAACTTTAAAAAGAAACCAAGGCCGATTCCTCCTTTAGTTTCCAACACAGGTACCGCCGAACAAAAAGCAAACGCTATTTAGCTCCGATTTGCAAGTGCTTTATCTCTTGGTGATCATATTGACAGTCCTACGGAATCGGAAGTAGGCAGCAGTATGAATCATCTACAAGAAATATTACGAACAGCCGTGGAGATGTCGCCTGTAACGGTGAGTGACATTGCCCTTGAATGTGAAATGTACCCTTAAAGAGATAATAATTTTTAAGGCACCAGGGTTCGAGGGGCTTTTTAACATCGTGCTAAAACATCTCAAAGGCAAAGCTCTCACACTAGTAAATAACATTCTTACTAGATGCTAAAATATCCTACCAGCGGAGCAATTTGGATTCCGAAGTTGTCACTCCACCACTCACCAGCTGCTACGGTTTCACAATCCGCTACAGCATAACAAACGAGCGTCAAAATCCACAGCCATTGTTGTCCTCGGTGTTGAAAAGGCCTTCGACGATGTGTGACACAATGGCTTCCTGCATAAAATGATGTGGTTTGGGATCCCACTCCCTCTCGTAAAGCTAATGCAGAGCTACATTAGTGGAAGATCGTATCAAGTCTTACTTGGTTCGACCAATTCGGTTCACCAAAGACATCCCGGCTGGCGTTCCGCAAGGCAGTATCTGCTGTATACATCGTATATAGCTGACCTGCCAAAGCTGCCAAGATCCTGTCAACTCTATATATATGCTGACGACATTGCACTGACAGTTGAACGGAGGGATTTACCACAACTTCGCAATACCACCCAGCGTTGCCTGGATACCATCCATAAGTGGATGACATCCTGGAAAGTTACACTCAATTAAGGGAAAAATTCAAGCCATATCCCACTTACAAGGGAGAACGAACTTTAGTATATAGGATTAATTATTTATTTAAAAAACCCTTTTTAGATCTTACCTTATTAATATTGTCAAGAAATATTATACAGTAACACAGAATCTGTACAGTCTAATAAATATAAAGTATAATCTTTCGATTAAAAATAAAATACTGATTTATAAACAAATATTTGTCCCATCAGCTACTTACATAGTATGTATATGGGAAAATTGTGCCATTATGCATCATGTACAGGAGATTAAAAGAGAGTACAAGTAACATTAAACAATGTACTTAGAACGGTAACTGTTGCGTACGACCTCATTGTGAAGTAAAAGCATATATGCGGATGTAGCGAAGTAAAACACTTCAAGTTAAAACAAAGCTCAAGCAAAACACGGCTCAAGCAATAGCACGCGCTTCAGAAACGCAACAAACATATACAGGTAGTCAATCGTTCTCACGGTTCAAACGAGGAAGTAACTTTACGCAGTTCATAAACCATAGGTACATGTCGCATTAAGTATAATTAAAAATTGTTATCAAAATAGTCAAAGTTGCACCTATATGCGGTCAGCAACTAAATAGCATATAAGAGATGAGAACCTAAATAAAGGAAGCGCATTCGAACACAAATCCTCAGAATCGCTCGTTTCTTAATAGTCGGAGGCACTCTCCGGTCGACGAAGGAAAAATATACCCGACTCGGAAATTATTTTGAGTTTGACATTTGATGTGTAAAAGTAGTATAAGAGCTGTCAAGTTAAGAAAATCAATTGAAGCGAATATAATTAAAGCGAATGCGTATATCGTGTATGGCGTACATCGAGGTGTATGGCTTTTGAAATGGTTTTTAAAATTCGAATAAAGCTATTTTGCATTTGACATTCAATGTGTCAAATTTGTACAATTTGCTCAAAGAACTTTTAAATTTATAACATACCGTATACCAAAATCACGTACATCGAATATGGCGTATATCGGGAATTATCTGTACCCATATATCAGCGCTAAAAAGCTATCGCGATTGCGAGACCTCATGCGAGCTCGCAAACAGCTCGAATTTGCTTGAGGGGTTTTAACACCAGTGTAAACTGCACTTAACACCGAGTGTCAAAATGCTGTATACACCCGCTGTGCAAAGCGACGGAAGAAATCATGGCGTACGGAGAATTTTATCATGCCTTCTTTTTCCCTCAAACGGCAAATTTCCCGCTGTGCAAATTCGAGCAGTTTCTTGCGTAGGATATGTACCAAAATCTGCGCTAGCCAGTGCAGGTCATTTTGGGGGTTAAAAAATTTAAAATTATTGGCGCCCATTTTTTCGTCCGCTTCTTCTCCCACCCTCACTCTACCTTGCCTTACTTGCGCTTCTGCCCGTGCCTTCCGCCGCCAGCTGATTGGCTGTTGCGGTGTATGCGTTGATACTCATATGTGCATTGCGGTTGTGTGTTGTTGTTATTGGTGGGTGTTAGCATTTATTAATTTGTGTGTGACCTTGAGACGCTGTGGGAGAAGCTGGATTGGGATTCAAAGTATTATCGGTGTATTGATGGTTTATTTTATTTCGTGCCGCTGCTGATGAGACCATTCGATGCCCGTGGCAATCGAGGTTGACGAAGCTTATTTAAAACAAGCGTAGGAGAACGTCTAACACTAAAATAATATTTTTTAATTTGAATATGTTAGATGCTTCAACGACCTTCTAAGCACCATGTAGCACAGTGTATAGTGGCAATAAAATATATTTTTTTAAATGTGCCGAAATCTGTCTCGCGTTTTCGGGTCTCGAAACACACACACACACACACACACACCCACCCCACTCGGTGCGTTGGATGAGGTTGTGCTACAAGAAAGCTGAACCAGCCGTTCTACCGATAACCCAGTCCGCAAAAGCCGAAGTTTTGTATGGAATCGTGTCGTACACATATGGCCCCACTTACGTACCTACTTGCAGAAGAAGTGTAAATGTGGTTTCACGCACACATAGACACCTTCCACCCGAACGATCGCGTTCACACATACTATAACGCTCTGATTTCTTCTGCACCTCACGCATACAAATGTGTTTGCTTCACCCCCTTTTCGGATTTCTTATAGAAATGATGCGGCACACATGTTTACTTTTGCTGTATGCACACATTCGCATGCGGTTTATTCCACACTTTTTCTCTCCCTTCCAACACGTGCTTTGGCATACTCACACTGTGGAGACGGCAGAACGGTCTCCCCCTTCCAAATTTACCGTTCTTCCTCCTCTCGATCTTTTTTCTTCTTACCGCGTACGGGGTACCATCAGAGCGGCGCGCTGGCTTTAGTTTTTCCTCCTCTCGTTCTTCCTTTCTCCTACCGCTCCCGGGGGCTGCGCGCGTTTCGACAGGTTCTTAGCGTAATCCAGTGCGTTGTTTTGTGGCTGAGTTGTGCTGAACGTCAATAAAACTGTCAATAAAAATGAACCAATAATTAATGCATGTAGTACGTATTACTTTGGATAGTTTTACGTATATGATGAGAGCAACACTTACCTTAATATTTTAAAACTGGAAAACAATTTCTTTCTGTCACCCACTTTGAAGATTGTTGATGATGCCAACAGGTAGGCGTTGATGAATGGCGCATGCACCTGTAACTTTGAAGACGATAAGCATTAGTCGAATTAGTTGAATCATTGAAGCACATATGAGATCAAGAAACTTACCTCAACAAGTTAGCTAGGATAAATCATTCCACAATGGAAGAAGAATCAACACTGCGCAAAACGTAAACAAGGAAAGTAGGGAACACAAGAAATCGCACATCACTCCCGCACATCCTTCCACAACGAAAGTTCTGGGCAGACTGAGGATGCCTAACTACTAACTAATCATGGTAGATCGAGAGAGATGGGTAGACTCGGTGTAGCGCAATCCAACGGAAGATGCATGTGTGTGTGACCAACGAAAGACTTCGGACCCCGCTCCTCGCGCTTTTCATCCGTCGTTTTTCGTGACACGTACACACCTCTACACGCGCGGTGGTTTGCTGTACAAAATCTAGAGAGAGAAGACAGGGCATCTCGCTTTGACACACAGAAAAATCTTTGAAAAACTTCGGCTCTGCTACTTGGGAAGGTAGTCGTAATCGATCATGGGTAGGGTGAGCGGGCGGGGGATTCTGTTGGTAGTGGGTGCGCGCTCGCGTGAGTATTTTCGTGTGTGTGTGTGTGTGCGTGTATGTGTGTGTGTGTGTGTGTGTGTGTGTGTGTGTGTGTGTGTGTGTGTGTGTGTGTGTGTGTGTGTGTGTGTGTGTGTGTGTGTGTGTGTGTGTGTGTGTGTGTGTGTGTGTGTGTGTGTGTGTATGTGTGTGCACGCGCGTGTGTGTGTGTGTGTGTGTGTGTGTGTGTGTGTGTGTGTGTGTGTGTGTGTGTGTGTGTGTGTGTGTTTGTGTGTGTGCATAGGAGAAATAGAGTGTGTTTCATAATGTGTTTTTGCGAGTGCGCGGGTTCCTGTCTAACGTTGCTAGGCATGATGTCATATTGCGTTGGAAGTTTTCTGATCATGGGGCCCTTTCCGTTTGAAGCTCGTAGGCTGAAATTTCAGCCTGTCAGCTGTTTGCATTGTATAGCAGTTTTTGAGCAGCTATCTAAGTGAGTATAATATACAGGTGGGCTTATCCCAAGGTGTATGAATTTAGAAGACTGATTTTTACCGCTTCTGATTCTTAATGAAGATTTTAAGAGTGTTTTGAGTATTCGTCTAGCTTCCAGAAAGCTCGTTGTTGCAAAAGTTTTCACTCGTTCTGTCAAAAAGTGATATTGAAATTTGGTTATAAAAAAATGCTATGAGACCACCTGGACTACATGCACTTTGATTCCAGATTCGATCACCTGATTTATTTCATGCACCTTGGAATAAATGTAAACAAAACCGTGTTTTCGAGCAGGTACTCGAATCTAATTCTAGCTTTTAGGCTAAAATTTTCTAGACTGAAAATTGCAAGATAGTTTTTTGTATGGTTTTGTATGGATTTTTTACATGATTTCAACCTCCAACTGTCAAACTCCATACAAAAAACTAACTAGAATCGTGAAGACCCTCAATGTGTGTTCTCATGTGAAACAGCGTGTGTTTATACTTGGATAAAAGCTAAAGTTTGCATCGACAGCAGCGCTTGTTCCTCGGACGAAAACGCAGGTGTGCTGTTTCATTAATATGAATACGACACCGGTGCGAAATGAAAACGCGCACAATAGCAATGAACTCGGCATTCCCTCACAGGTGTTTCTCCAGTCCACGCCATTGAAAAGCCTGCGTGCATCTCTGCGTTGAACAATGGGTGTGTATTGGAAACTTTGTGCGTGCATTGAGCAAGTGCGCTGGTGTTATTTTCAATGCGCGTTTTGTTTAATGAGCTCGGCAGTATTCCGTTCTCGACTTGAATGGGTAGACACTCACTCGCTTACTAATTGACAGTTTTAATCCATACGCTTTTTTCGCTGCTCTACAACGATGTGATTCATCGTGTATAGAAGCAGAACGCAGGCAGTGCACGGCATCAGTCGTGTCCAAGTTTGTAATCAGTAATATCATAAAGCGAATGGCGGCTGCTGACATTAAGCGCAAAACGACCGTTATGGAATGATCGTGCACATTTGTGGAAAACGCGCTTCAGACAACCGAAACGCGCAAGTCACCCATACGTCCTCGGAAAACCACGGCGAAGGAAGACCGAAAGATTGTAAATATATCGAAGAAACACAACTCGCGAGGGCATTGGTCCTGCAAATTAAAACAAAAACCAGACCCAAAAAAATAATAAAAACTACTAACAAATCTATCCGAAACGACATACTTTTGACACCAACACCAACACCAACACCAACACACACACACACACACCAACACCAACACACACACACACACACACACACACACACACACACACACACACACACACACACACACACACACACACACACACACACACACACACACACACACACACACACACACACACACACACACACACACACACACACACACACACACACACACACACACACACACACACACACACACACACACACACACACACACACACACACACACACACACACATACACACACTCACACGCACACACACACGCACACACACACACACACACACACGCACACACACACGCACACACGAAAATACTCACGCGAGCGCGCACCCACTACCAACAGCATCCCCCGCCCGCTCACCCTACCCATGATCGATTACGACTGCCTTCCCAAGTAGCAGAGCCGAAGTTTTTCAAAGATTTTTCTGTGTGTCAAAGCGAGATGCCCTGTCTTCTCTCTCTAGATTTTGTACAGCAAACCACCGCGCGTGTAGAGGTGTTTACGTGTCACGAAAAACGACGGATGAAAAGCGCGAGGAGCGGGATCCGATGCCACACACACACACACACACACACACACACACACACACACACACACACACACACACACACACACACACACACACACACACACACACACACACACACACACACACACACACACACACACACACACACACACACACACACACACACACACACACACACACACACACACACACACACACACACACACACACACACACACACACACACACACACACACACACACACACACACACACACACACACACACACACACACACACACACACACACACACACACACACACACACACACACACACACACACACACACACACACACACACACACACACACACACACACACACACACACAAATCAATACAAACCACACATAAACCTGTACCTACGGGTGCATGGTACGTTGAAAAAACCAATGTCCTATCATTTTGTCCGATACTGTATGTAAGTAAGTAAGTAAGCTGTGAAAGGTAGATGCAACACTACAATATCGGTACTTTCTGTTGTCATCTGTTGTCGCCAGTCCGGTTCCGTTAGTCGATAACTTGAGCTGTCGTATTCGTTGGATCGGTCCAAAGCCGATTCCAAACAGCTCATGACGGCTGCGGATGGCTCCGGACGGTTCCAGGCGAATGCATCGTTGGGCAAAGGTAGTCATTCAAACTGTCCGATTTTATTCACAAACGGCCGTAAATGCAAACGGTACCGTTGAGCAAAAGGTTTTTTGATTGAATCGAATGATCACGAGTAAATAACGTTTGACGTTTAACGTAAAAGTCGCATTCGCATATCGCTCAGTATATTTTCTTGAAAATCGCGCTGTTAATCACACTATTTTCCGGTTTCTGTATTACCACAGTATTTTAGAACACCGTTCCATAATCGTACAATAGTTCATGTATCTCTGCTGACCAAAAATTCGCGTATATTTCGTTTTTCGGATCGCACCCGAGTTCGCGCGTCCTGACCGCCATCGCTCTTGTTGCTGCAACGACAACTTACACCGTTCCCGTAGAATAGCCCGTATTTGCAATGCCTGCACTATGGAAATTGCGGAGGCATCTATCAGCTGCTGCTTGTGCGACTCTCCATTTCATCAGCGCTGCACTTCGGTTCCCGCTGATCTGTTCCTGCGCTTTGCGGAATATAAACAATTACATTGGTGCTGTATTGGTTGCAACAACGTATTTATGAATCCGCGCACCAAGTTCGTAAAAGACGCAGCCATGCAATCTGGCTTCCAGGCGGCAATAACAACAGTCGCCGAAAGCATCAAGACCGTTATGGAGCCATTGACTAACGAAATCAAAACTGGGTTTGCACGGATGAGCCAGCTCGATCTTTAAAGTCCACGAAGCAGCCACCCCCCCGCTAAAATTGGTCGCATTAATCGGTCAATACGTTTGATCTCGGATGTCGCTAATGACAACCGTGCGTTGTTTACATTTGGCGCCGGACTCATCAACATCCAAAACAATAACAACCAGAACCAAAATAATAAGCCGATTGATGATATGTATCGCAAAAATCGAGCACCACCCATGATCACTGGCACAAACAAAGATACAACAATATTTCCTATCAAAATAGTCCCCGCTCAGTCTACGATGCAAAAATGCGCATTGTACATTTCCCGGCTCGCTCCGGATACATCCAGTGACCAAATAGTACAAATGGTCAAACAAGCTTTGTCCATTGACGATGTCACTGCATATTGCCTTATACGACAAGGTACAAACACAGCAACACTCTCATTTCCGTCGTTTAAGGTGTTAGTGCCTCTTACTCTACGTAAAAGGGCTCTTTCCCCCGATACTTGGCCGCTTGGTCTATCGGTGCGTGAATTTGTCGACTACCGTAATGATTAACATAGTGCAAATTTTCGTATACATCGATCCAGGGGAATTCTAACCCCCACAACATCGGCCTCGGTAACAGCCACTCAGTCACCACACTCACTGAACCAAACAATCTTCTCTGCACACACTCCTCGCACTTCACCGATCCCGCAATAGCACTAATCATCAATTGTCACCTCACTCATTCACAATCACAGTATACGCAGTATAACGTTGTCCCGCACAAACACATCCACGAAACCATGTCTGTTACAAGACTTAATCATCATGAGTGCACTCACCTAACGAATACTTCTCCCGCAATGAACGGACATCCTCAAGATACAACACTAGAATATACATACACTGCAAACAACCTGCCGCATATCAACATACCTGCTGTAGCTTATAACAATGATGCAGTGATGAACAATGCTTATTTTCACCTTGTTCCTGTTCCTACATCATCTCCCTACGAACACAATCTGTTGACGATCGATCTATCAGAGAAAAATGACAACAACGCAGCTGCTTTCATCCGTGACTATGAAACTGTAAATATAAACAACACTTTACATGCAGGGGTTGCTTCCTCAAATTGTCGATCGATTAACGATCTTACGTTTCTATATCAAAATGTTAGAGGATTAAAAACTAAATGTCATACGGTATTCGAATATGCCTACACTTCCCATTATGACGTTATCATTCTTACTGAAACGTGGTTGGATTCGTCGATTGTATCGTCGCAGTTGTTCTCAGATCAATACACCGTATATCGACATGATCGTAACACCAACAATAGCGCCAAACGCAAGGGAGGTGGGGTTCTTATCGCTGTTGCCGTTCATTTGCGTACGTTATTGTGTTCAACCCCCGGCACTGTTGAACAAATATGAATAAAAATTTACTGCAATAAACGCACTTTAGTCATTGGCGCAGTATATATTCCCCCGGACTTGATTAATAACCCGGTCGTTATACAAACTATCTGTTCTACTGTCGATGATGTTGCCTGCAATACCAATGAAAGTTGTCTTTTATTGGATGATTTTAACTTGCCATCGCTCACATGGAAACTCGATGAAATGCACTTTCCTGCTCTACAAGTTGATCACTCAAACTCACGGATTACTGAGACTTCACGTCATCTTCTCGACTCCATAAACAGAAATGGACTATTTCAGATCAATAATGTCCTTAACGCATCTGATAATCTTTTGGACCTGATCTTTGTGTGCGGTGAGACCCTGAACGTGTGTACAACCGAAATCTCGCATTTTCCTGTTGTTGCTGTTGACCACCATCACCCACCGTTAGAAATACGTATTACTCAGGCTTCGAGTGCGGCTAGCATACATGAAGCTTCGCTGCAACATGTTCCCGGTTTACGAGACTTCAGAAGAATAAACTTCTCTTACATGATGCAGTTATTGTCGTCGATAGATTGGTCATTTCTCGTGGGAAATCCTGATGTAAATTTTGCGCTCGAACGCTTCAATTGCATCATTATGGAAATTATTGAAACCTGCTGCCCTCTTAGACGACCACGAACTAATCCCTCCTGGGGTAATGCACGCTTGCACCGCCTGAAAAGAATTAAAGCTTCGTGCTACCAGTCCTTCAGCAGAAATAAAACGCAATGCTTGAGGTTGAGATTAATCGCAGCCCACAACGCATACCGACGCTATAAAAGAAAGTTTCACTCTCGATTTCTTATTCGTATTCAAATATCGTTAAAAAGACACCCAACACGCTTCTGGAAGTATGTTGAATCGAAACGTGGAAATAATTCGCTTTCGTCCATTCTCACTTACAACTAGCGGTCCTCGAACAGCAAGGAAGAAATGTGCAATCTATTCGCTGAACGTTTCAAAAGCTGTTTTGCTGCGAATGATCCTCGTTTCTCACTTGATGTAGCCTTGGAAAATGTACCTCGTGATGCTGTCGACATAGATACACGTGACATAGATATTTCTGGGGAATCGGTTATTCGTGCTCTTCGGCAAGTAAAAACATCGTTCAACCCTGGACCAGATGGCATTCCAACGGCAGTCCTTGTAAACTGTGGTGACATATTAGCAGAACCTCTGGTACGCATTTTTAAACTCTCGTTAAACCAATGCACTGTTCCCGAAGCTTGGCAATCTTGTGTGATGTTTCCTGTGTACAAAAAAGGTGATAAAAATTCTGCCATTAACTATCGCGAGATTACCACACTGCCCGCTGGTGCCAAAGTTCTTGAGATAAGAGAACGGCATCTGTTCATAATCGAGTTTTGCACTACGATCTCAACGCACCAATACGGCTTTATTCCTTGACGTAGTGTCTCAACTAATCTAGTTGAGTTCGTATCGAAGTGTCATGCGGCTTTTGCCTCGGGAGCTCAAATGGACATTATTTACACGGACCTGAAAGCTGCATTCGATCGTGTCAACCATTGCTTATTGATAGTTAAACTAGAACGTCTTGGTTTCTCTGCTTCCATGGTGGAGTGGTTTAGATCTTACCTATCGGCTCGTAGCTACCGTGTACAAGTTGATTGCTTCTTTTGTACCGTGTTTGAGAGCTCTTCTGGCGTTCCACAGGGTAGCAACCTGGGACCACTACTCTTTTCACTTTTTTTCAATGACGTTACTTCGGCTGTTAGCAACTCTGAATGTTTATTGTACGCGGACGATCTTAAGCTATTCCTTCCAATCCGTGAAGCATCCGATGTTATCTCCCTGCAAAGTTCAGTGAACTGCTTTTCCAACTGCTGTGAGAAAAATGACCTAGTAATATCTGTCGATAAGTGTATGTGTATGTTGTTCCATCGAACTGTCTGTTCCATAACCCATAACTACAATATATCTGGAACCATACTATAACGTTGCCAGACTTTTAGGCACTTAGGCGTTACCTTAGACTTAGGCGTAAATTGAATTTTCATCAACACTACTCCGATATTTTAGACAAGGCCAACAAAATGGTAGGTTTCATTCGCAGACAATCGAGAGAATTTTCCGACCCACACTGCCTCTTAATGTTGTACAAGTCTCTTGTTCGTCCACTGCTTGAGTCTTGTTCTGTAGTATGGTCTCCTTCATCCAGCTTTTGGTCCAAAAAATGGAGTCAGTACAGAGAAAGTTTACACGTTTGTCCTACGTTTTACCCCGTATCGCAATCTTGATCCTCGTCCGTTTTATGAAACTAGATGTTTACTGTTTAGGTTAGAGACGCTTGAAGAGAGACGAGAAGTAGCTTAGCAGAAATTTATGTCTAAGTTAATTTTAGGTGAGACTGACGCACCCGGACTACTAGCTAGAATTAACTTAAATGTAATCTTTAGAACATTTCGTAGCTATCGACTTCTTAAAACTCAACTGGCTAGACGTGCTTATAGTGAAAATAATGACAATGACACACTGCGATGGCTCTCAAATTTAACGCTAATTATGATAATTTTGACTGGCATCACGCGACTCATTTTTAAACTGTTTACTGTACTGTGCGTTATGTAATGTATTTGTATTTGTTCGGTTACTTATAAGCTATGTATTGCTAGATTTCAGTTATAGGGTAGTATTAAGTAATTAGGCCACCTCGATCGGCCAATTACTTCCACAATAAACTATGCTATACTATACTACTATAACTATCGACTTCTTTCTAAGAGCGGTATGTATTAAATTTGAGCAAGCTATAGCAAACGCAAATATTCTTGCTCTTTGTATGTGTGGCTCTTCACTTATCCCCTTAGCTACACTCTCTGCATGTGTTGTCACGCTCCTTGTTTTATATTACTCTTTCTCTTTCTTTGTCACCGCTCGTTATAGCATCCTTTTTTTTCAATGCGGACAGAATGTGTATACATTTTTTTGTCGCGTTCCGTACGATCCCCTTCCTCGTTACACACCCTTTCACTGCGCTCCGCGCATTGACTCACCGAAACGGTTTGAGATGCGCGGCCGAACCTACCACACCTGGTTCGCCTTCTCCTCATCCCAAGAGCACTGCAACCTCGGCGCAATGTCATGGACTGCCTCTGCTATCCGGCTCCAGCTCGTCTGGTCCTGAAACAGGTACTGTAGTAGACTCTCGGGTCTCACCGGATCGGGCCCGTGTTCGCCCAATAATCGGTTCCGAACATCTGCAAAACGCGGGCATTCAAACATCACGTGCTCTGCGTTTTCTGGATACCGACGCAGTTTGGGCAGTCCGGGGACGACGTGAAACCTTTCTTGCAGAGGTACTCGCGGAAAAATCCATGTCCCGAGAGCACTTGCGCAAGGTGAAACTACATCTCACCCTGCTTTCTCGACTGCCGGGGTGCGATGTTAGGTATCACTCGGTGCGTCCACCTCGTGTACCAACTGGCCTCATCTCTGGCTGCATCGGCATCCCATTCCTGCTGCCACAGGTTGATAGTAATGTCGCGTTCCTGCTTCCAGATCTGTTCCCGCGATGCACTTCGGTCCGGGGCGTGCTGGCGCGCGTACACCCAAGTGTCCTCCAGGATGAGGTGGCAGATTGGCGTGAGGCCGACACGGAGGGTGGCCGTCTCGTACCTAACAGTACGGAATGCTCGAGCCACCCTCAATGCTGCTCTGCGCTGGACACGCTGCAGCCTTCGCCGACACTCTATGATTTTTAGAGTTTCCGATCAGATCGCGGCCGCTTACCGCATCACCGACTCCGCCACGTACGCCAGCAATCGGGCCTTTGACGCTCCCGGTCTGGTTTGGTTTTGTCGTTTTGCAGGAGACAGGTTATAGCTGACACGATTTATAACATCCTCGCTCTCCGAATGTGTAGCTCTTTGCTTTCTTCATAGCTTCTCTCCCGCTTTTCGGCAACACCTATTACTTTCTTCTATTTCTTCTTTATCTTTTGTTACTCCTCGCCATGGCATTCACGCACTCCGTATGTGTTCCTCTTCGCTTCCCTCTTTATTTGATTCCCCTCACATTAAATTAAAACAGCTTCTCGCTCGCCGCAGCCTGTTTCTCGCTACCTCACACCCCGTTGGCCATAGAAATAATTCCCCATTGTCATATGGGCAGTAAGTTCAGTAGCACTCTGCCATGATCAGTTGGGTCAGTCACACGCTGTTACACAAAAAGAACTTGTGACAAGCACAGTTACATAAAAGAGAAAGCTTGTAGATTTTATACTTTTAGATCAGCTTCCTTTACTGCTCAAAATTTAGTATATACAGTCTATTCTAGAGCTACGTTTTCTAAGTTCATGTGTGCAATCAGTACAATTGGCTCAAAGGGTGGTCAATTGTAAAAATCGGTTGCACTGCGAATGTCTAGTTATGCTTAAACCGCGTATCTCGGACTGGCTGTATTTATAATTAAAATGTATAATTAAAAATGCAAAATCAGTAACGTTTTTGCATTAAAATCTAAATAAAATTAAACGTGAAGTTTAAAAAAAACTGGTATTTAACTCCAATTGAGCGACTGACCTACCTCGCGCGTTCAGTTTATCATACTGAACGAACTACACCGCACGCGTTCATTGAAATGAATCAAATTGCCCAAGTCTAATCAGGATTTAAAGGGAAGGACTACCCTGCCGACAATGACACATTAATACGCTCATTATCTCATACCCTTTCTGTCACATTAGTTGCTCAATCAGCCTGTTCTGGGACATGACATTCTGAGCAGGTGGTTTTTGCAATGGTCATTTCATACCGCTTCGATCTCATCACCTTCTCTACCCTCCGGTTCCCCTTTTTGATCCACGCTTCGGAACTTGCAAATTTTTGACAAGCAAAATGAAAGTAATGCCAATTTGTAAACAACAACTGTTTGCTTGTGCGGTGATTTCGTGAGTGGTTTATGTTATCAAATTATGTGGTATTTATCATTTTAAACGTGTTTTTTTGTAGAGTAAACATAATAAACATAATCATGGAGCCGGTCTAATGGTACATTCATCAACTCGTACGATAACATACCCGTCATGGGTTCAAGCCCCGAATGCACCGTGCCTCCATACGTAGGACTGACTATTCTGCTATGGTAACAATAAATCACTGAAAGTCAAGCTCACTTCACTAGTGGTTATAAGAGACCCTGGCCAACTGTGTTGTGTCAAAGACGAAGAAGAAGAAACATAAAATCAACCACGACAGTATTATTTAGTAGTGCGGTAAGCAAAAAAGAATGCTTGGAGTATGGAATAAAGCAGAATAAAATTTCTAACCTTCATGCACGACGCCGCCGTGAGATCAGGTATATTAGTGTTAAATTTCGATCATTGTTTTATTTTAAGGTGTGATTTGTACGATATAATCTTTCCTGGTGGAGATTGTTAAAAGTTGGCCGTTGTGAAGCGGTGTAAAGGAAGGGGCTTCCTATGGCATTTCCCTTATACCTTATGTTCGATGGACACCCGGATGCTTTTTCCGTGCAAGAAGGATATCTTCCTGGTGGGTAATTCTTGTAGTGTTTTAATTGACTGGTTTTTACCCGATTCGTCACCTTTCGCTGGCTAGGCGCATGCTGGCGCTCGGAAGACACAGAAGGAGATGGCACAGGAGTTGGACATGTAGAACAAGAGTGTGCTGAATGCATTCGTGATCGATGTCACGTGGGACATTCTACCGCGACTATGAGGTATACTTGCTGGATTGTATTTGTGACATGGCCGGCCAGCAGGGTGCGAGAAAGTAAACGGCAATCGTCGCGATACACCATGGCGTTCCGGTGATATTAATGGATGAAGCAGTCTTCTTTTGCTGCTTATCTGCACTAAAAAAAGCGCGTGCTTGGGTCAGTATTAAACTCGCTAGGCCCATTACGAAATGTATCGTAAAATGGTTAATATTTCTGCGCCAAACGGCCAACGAGTTTATGTAGAACCTGAACTATGTGGCATTGTGCTGATGTTGCATGACGGTTACATCATGTCAGTGGCGGATCTAACGGTAGGCAGACTAGGCGGTCGCCTGGGGCCCCGCCGATTAAGATGGCCGATTAGATCGCCATTCTATAGTATGCCGTATGGACAGAGTATTAGCGACAAGGGCCCCCGGAAGGATGACCGTTGGGGCCCCGAGGCTGGTGAATCATTTACACCCATCCCCCCTCTTACCCCAACAGCAAAAATATTAGAGCATGACTGATGGTCGAAGGGGTCCCCGACTCCATTTCAAGTTTACTGTTCAATCTCCCAACAGCAAGTTTACACATCTTTGGGTAAGTAATTTGGGTGTTAAGTAGGTAAGTTGGGTAAGCCAAAAACACAATTATTTATGTAAATATCTTCTTCATCTTTGGCTCAACAACCGATGTCGGTCAAGGCCTGCCTGTACCCACTTGTGGGCTTGGCTTTCAGTGACCAATAATGTAAATATATTTGATATAATTTGAGGATTTATGAGTGCCGTATGATTTGATTTGTGTTAAAACATATGTAAGCTAAGAAAAATACCAAACATGAGCTCTTTATCTTTTCTGGTTCTCTAGAAAAGACCTCTCAAAGTCGAAATCTGTTGAAAAAAACGCAAAAAAAAATTCTTAATTTTTTTGGAAAACTTTGAACTTTTGTAATTTTTTCAAATATGAACCGATTTTGATAAATTAAGATATTTTCAAAAGGATATTCAGTCAGCTTTATAAATTCATAAAATATTTTTAGGTAAGTTAATTCTATCAAAAATGTACGATGATAAGTGAAGAACATTCCTGAAAATTTTCATGATTTTAATTTTTGACTTGATGCCATTATGAAAGTGGCGTAGAGTGGCGTTGTCTCATATATGTCACATAATATTGTAATATATATACTATCAATCTGTGAAGAAATATTCTGCGAAAGTTTGCGAACGCAAATATTATTGAAGTTTTTTCACATCAACTTTTTCTAACAACACACACATGCGTAACTAGGCGGCTGCATAGGTGCCTAGTGTAGCGTATTTAGTGTATTCTACAAAAATATATTCTACGTGCTTTTGATCACTTTTAATTTGCATTACGAAGCTGTGTATCTTAGTTTCAGCTCATGTACTTATCTAATATGTAAATTTCTATTCTAACCTAACTTTATTATTAGATATAATGAAGCAAATCACCAAATACCTTTTGGTCCTACTCCAGATTATGGACGGATGTAAGGAAAGTAATTCTAAAATTATACGCATAACAGGAAAACGTTATGAATGTGGGAGAAGGAACTCCCAAAAGTTATGACAAACTAAATATAAGGATAGAGGGGAGTATGCTACAAAGCATATTGTGCAAGAAAGAAAATGTATCCAGAAGGACATTTTGTGTAATGAGCTGTATTACTCTGATTCGTTAACCAGTTCAATATCAGTAGCTACACGCACTAAAACAAAGACAGAGTTTAACTTTACAAATGAAGTAATTACTTTGTAGCTATCGTTGAATTTTGATTTTTTCGGATAGTTGTAAAACCAAGAACATCGGATTTTTAGTTTTATTACCCCTTCTGAAGGCAGTACAGGACTTGGAAAAGTATTGGATGAATATTCAAAGACACACAATATGTGCTGCTTTTCATTACGAATTTGGGAACTTTATATCAATGTACCTACTCTATCTAATTATTTAAATGCCTTTATTCATGTCTTTATAAATGTGAACTAGACGTCAGGAGCTTGTGATAGCATCCACCTAAGTTGTGTATGTATTTTTTTTTTAATTTGTACTACCTGTGAGTAAACGTGATGAGAATTACCTACAATTGTCCTATACAAAGCAGAAAAATTATCTTATTCAAAATTATTATGTTTTGTTCATATATAATGGATTATTACAGTATATTTAAAAATGGTTCATACTATTAGAAACTACAAATTAAAGAAGAAAAACACACAAAATTAATAAAACTAAGCAAAGATCCCTTAAAACACTATTTTATGTAGCGCCACCTGGTGGTATGGATGCAAACTACACATAAAATGTTATTTACTATCATAACACTTTACTACAAATTTGTTCTAAACTGCCCATTGTGCAGTGACTCCAAAGCCGGCTCCGCACCCACGGCTCCGGAGCCGGCTCGGCATCAACAGCTCCGGAGCCGGCGGCGAATCAATGGCTCCTTAGCCGGCGGCGAATCCACGGCTCCGAACCAACGGCTCTGGACTAACGTTTCAATAGAGACGGCAATTCCTTTCACTCTTATTAATTCTGCTATTTACGGACCTTCCCAATTGAAACTTAATTGAAAAGGATTTATTTTGGTGCAATCTGTTACAACCGGCTCAGTCGAGTTGGAGCGGAGCTGGCTCCGGAGCCGGCTTCGAAATTGTCAGGAGCCGGTCAGAGCCGGTTTAAAAAAATATAATATGCATATCTTATAGATCGTTAACATATATTTTTATGAAACAAGCAAATCAACTGGAAAATTTATAGAACTTCTGAAAGAAACGTAAGTAAAACTTAAAAAAAGGCATAAGTATCCACTCAAAACTTGCAACCTGGCCGGTTGGGGTGTTGGAGTTACAACACATTTTTGATTGAAGAAAATATTGATAGGATTTTAAAATTATAATTTTACAACGATATGTTATACAATTTTATTATCATCCTACAAGACAGTTATCTCTCAAATCTAACAAGTAATTAAAAAGATGCACACTTTTAATCACGAAAAACATCATTATTCCATACAAAATGTATGGCATACACGGGTAGGCGGTAGCGATGGGCGGGTCGACCTGACCTGGCGATGAGCCGTCCGTAAGCGACCCGGAGTCGTTCGGGTCGACCCGAAAGGTACAAGTACCCAACCAGCAAAACCGAAGCTATTGGAAAACTTTCCTGTGTGCCAAAGCGAGAGAGCATGTTTTCTTTCTCTAGATTTTTATTTATTTATTTATTTATTTATTTATTTACATAGGGTAAATGTACCAATAGTGGTGCAATTTGTAGTGGTACCGATGTGTTTTAATGGATTTAAAGTGTCAGGAAGGACAATTTCTGAATATTTTAACACATAGAAATTGGAATATGTTTTATCTTCGCAATCACAACCATTTTTATCATGAAATACATCAAAATTACGAAAAAATTCATATTTTTGTGACTGCTTCGTTGTACCTATAATGGTGGTATGGTTCCTATAGTCGTCGTATTGTGTTCCTATAGTGGTGGTAAACAAAGATGCATTAAAAACGGTGTATAATATCAATGAAACTTAGTTTCGAAACTGTTTTTGTATGAATAGCAAGGATTACTGCCATAATATAGGTTTCTTGCGTAATTTGATCGTAAAAAAATGTATAAATTTGATCAATGAAACTATTGACTAAAGTACTGCATCATACCTGTCGTCAACCTACACCCGAAGAGTGTGCTTGGTTTGAAGTCAATTTTTCATTCAACCATATAAGCGAATTTTGGCCTGTTTTTGGTAAATTATCTACATAAAACTCATTTCTGTTGCTTATTTTAGTGAAAACAGTACGACATGTCAAAAACATCCTCGAAAAAATCTAAAACGACCTGTTTTTATTGATTTTATAACTGTAACCACTATAGGAACATGCCTGTTTTGTGTACCTATAATGGCACTATGGTAAAAAACACTTAAAAATGCATAAATATGGTCAAAAGGCAAATAATTTTAGTAAAACAATAACATTTCATAACAGTTATGTTGAAAAACTAGTATTTGCGTTGTTATGTGGTCATTTAGAACGTTAACAGAAAAATGAGTTTCGTTATGAAATCCTTAGGATTTTGGAAAAATGTTGACACATTTCACAAAATAATGGATTTTTCGGTCACTAAGTAACGGAATGGTCCCATTTAACTTTTAAGCCCTTTGTAAAAGGCTAAAGAACATTTCACACTATCAAAAATAACTTAATTACTTGTAATTTACCGTATGAACTGCATTTTAGTGCAATACCACCACTATTGGTACTACCACCACTATAGGTACATTTACCCTAACTGCTGTCTGAGTTGAATTCTTAACAACATACCTATTAACTAAACTTATTAAATATTTGCTCGGAGGATGGATCGGAAGGATGGTAAGGAGAGGTGATGGTCAAACAGGTGTGCGCAGGAATTAAACAATCTCACAGCACGTAATAAAGGGTCATTTAAACCAACTGAAGTGCGTCGATTTGGAACAAATAAAGGAGCATGAGGGCGTAAGGAACGAATTGAAACATAGAAATGCAGGGATGAAAGAATGATATGTGAATCCACAGCATTAGATATGAGCGAGGCAACAAACATTATTTGGGAAATGTGACGGCGTTTCTCCAATGAGTCCAGACACAACAGCTGGCATCTTTACTCATAGTCCGGTAGGGTATCTGACGTGAAGTCGGGCATTTTGCTGACAATATACCGAGTAAATGATCTCTGCACTCTTTCTATGCGGTCAATCGATGTAAATGAGGAGGGACACCAAACAACAACACAGTATTCCAAAATCGGTCTTACTAACGAACAATATAACGCTTTTAAACACAGAGGGTCCGTTATGCGGATTGAAAAACGTTATATCATACCGATTGTTTTACGAGCCTTATTAACGGTAACGTCAATGTGATCGAGGAATGATAACCTGCTATCGAAAGTTACACCAAGATCTTTTACCGAGAGTACACGATTTATTGCTATACCCTCAAAGTTATAAGCAGTCGTAACGGGACAACGTGAACGACTGAAGGACATGACATGACATTTTTCGGAGCATAGAACTAGCTGGTTCGATGAGCACCATGATGCAAATCGGTTGAGGATGTTTTGGAACGATACGCAGTCACCAACAGACGATATAGATTTAAAAATCTTTAGGTCATCTGCATAACAAAGAAAACAATCGTGTGGAATGACTGAGTTAACATCATTAATAAATAAAACGAACAATAAAGGACTCAACACGCTACCTTGAGGCACTCCCGATTTGGATGAAAATGATTTGGAAAAACAGGTGTTTAGTTTAACACGAAAAGAGCGATTGCTGAGAAACGAATCAAGCCAACGAATGTGTGAGTCAATGAAACCCATTTTGGATAGCTTCGCAAGAAGGATAGGGTGAGGAATACGGTCAAAGGCTGCTTTAAAATCAGTATAAATGATATCAACCTGAGAACCGCTGTCTAAACTGGAGGTGATAACGGAAGTCAAGGAAATAAGGTTTGTCAAGGTAGAACGTTTAGGAAAGAAACCGTGTTGCTGAGGTATAATGCAGTTTCTTGCAATAAAGAGGATATGTGAGTGGACTATAGATTCAAATATTTTGGAGCTTGCACAGAGGATGCTTATTCCACGATAATTGGTAGCGTTTGCACGATTACCTTTCTTAGGGATAGGAGTAATATGAGCTAATTTCCATGTGTCCGGGAATGAACATAATTTAATGGATATACGGTACAGTTTTAATAGGAGAGAACCGAGCACAGTATTGCATTTCTTATATACTGCTGCTGGAATGCCATCTGGACCGGGATTATATGACTGTTTCAGATTTTTTATTGCTTGTAAAACTGTGCTAAGGTGTAAGTTTAGATTACTGTCATTGATTACATCGGTGGGAGTGTTATGAGTGCTATTAGAGATTGATGCTTTGGTGTTGATTGATTCAGCATGCACACTTGAAAAATGTTCAGCTAGAAGGTTGCAGCAGCCGTCAGTACCGGATGCAGAGAGATTGCCAAGATTCAGATGAGAAGGGATATCATTAGATTTACGACGTTTATCAGCATATCCCCAAAAGGCTTTAGGATGAATTTTAAACTGTGCTTGCACTCGGTGGACGTAAGATCTAAAGCAAGCCCTGTTATATATGCGATATGCATTAGAGGCGTATTTGAATATGCGCTTATGATGAGGATCTCGCATGTCTTGATAATTACGTAGTGTGCGATTGCGATCTCTTTTGAGGGAGTGGAGTGTAGAGTCAGACCAGGGAGGGGAGTTGTTAGGTTTATAGGTAGGACAGCAGGAGGGGAAAGCCGAGATAATATTAGCATTAAAAGCAGTAACCGCATCATTAATTGAAATATCTGTATCTAAGAACGACCAGTTCATATTCGAAAGCGTAGCTGGAAGTTTAGAGTAATCCATTTTTTTAAAGTTATATCTACGAATATTTGACGATACTGAGCGCGGAGCCTTTTGAATATTTGCAGAGAGAGAGAATTCTAAAGCTGGATAATAATCATCTGGTCTAAGTAAAGGTGCTACAGCCGATAGCACCTGAGAGTTTATATCAACTGCGCTCTCATTAACAAAAATTAGATCTAATTGACGTCCCAGACTGTTTTTGATCCCTGAGATTTGACGGAGACTACACTCTGTTATTATGTCGCAAAATACATTATGTTGAGCGTTGCTTGATGAGTGTGCATTACTTGAAACATAATAGTTTTCAATGGGCGTCCAAACAATAGAAGGCATATTTAAATCACCTATCAATAACATTGAATCGTTTCTTTTTAGGCAGTGTTGAACCGCATCAATACTATCGCTAAGGGTATTTAACAATGCGTTATTTGCTATCATACCTGGCGGGATATAAATGCCGCCTATAAATAGTGATACTCTCTGCATCCTAATCTTTACCCAAACCATCTCGATGTTGGCTGGAGATGAAATCAATTCGGTGATCAGATCCGTTGCACATGCAATTAGTACACCACCACCATGAGAGTATGCGCTGTTATTAGGAGAGCGATCGCAACGGTAAATGTTGTATTTGTTACCCGAGAAGAGCGAAGACGGTATTTGTTCGTTTAGCCACGTTTCGGTAAAAACAATGACGTCATAGATGTGATCGCTGAGCACGAGAAGTAACTCGTCCAGTTTCGTACGAACGCCACGCACATTTTGATAGTAGATCGTGAGAGTATTGCGTTTCGGCGAGCGATTATTGCGATTGACATATCCTGTTGGAGTTCTCTCAGTTGTTGTAGTTATTGATGTCGAGGGATCGTATGTGTGGGTTATAAATTGGATGTGTGAGCAGTGGCCAGCGGTGATGCTATTAGTGTATGATTGTTGGTAGTGGTTATGACAGGTTTCACGCGTAAAACCGATGTTGGTATTTGTTGTTTGCGATTATCAATAAATTCCCTGTAGGTTATAGTGCATGGCCAAGTGGACGGAGAGAGTGCTTTGTCCCTTAGTGCTGACGACATCCCAACTTTGAAGGATACAAATGTTAGTGTGCCAGTATCACGATCTTTCGGAGTCAGCTTGATGATGATGACGTCATCAGTCCCTAGTTGTTCCTTAACGAATGTCTCAACCTCGGATTCGGATACCGAAGGAGCGATACGAGTAAGGTACAACCAAAATCTTGGTGGTGCTGGGGGTACCGTCAAAATAGGGTGAGACGATGTTGGCGGTGCTGCTGTACCCGAAAGAAGTGCAGGGATTACATTCGATGAAGGCGGTGAACGATCGATGAGTCTACGTTTCGATGTGTTGGACAGGTCTTGTTGATGTGTTGTGTGTGCGGTGAGTGATGGTCTGCGTAGTGACGTTGTCGGTGCAAGTGGAGTGGAATGGGTTTGGGCTATTGCTCGAGGAACCATATCACCAAGTGCAGTGGCTAACGCTTTTTTAGTTTCGTCCAAAGCCGAAGCCACGCGCCGCTCAAATTCCTCTATTAATTGCTCTTTGAGAGATGAGAGAGCAGATGACAGCTCTTGTAGCATCAAGGATCGACCAGTACGTCGCGACTCTAGGCAATCCAAACAAAACCACAGGCACTGTGTGTCTCTTTTAGTGAGTTCCTTGTACACGGCACTTGTTACACTAACACAGGAGGTGTGGAACCGGCGTTTACAAACACCATCACACGTGTATGTCGGGTTATCTGAGGTCACAGGGCGCGAACAAGTTACGCAAATATCGGTCATTATGAAATGCGTTTACACTCGAAAATTTACCGAACTATAACAAGTGTAACAATTCACTGAAGCAGGAGATACTTGGGAAACTGTTGAGTTTATGTGGCGACTGTCGGAAGTGATCAAACAGAGTAGTGTAGATTATTCACGACGATAATACTGTGGACGAAATCGGAAGGACGTTTGCACTCGATGATGTGTGAGATGTGAGTGGACGGCACAACGCCGATCGTGTGGCCTATGAACGAAAAACGGGAGAAGGGGAATCCGATATCCTTCGAGTGACACACACGCATGCATCTGCATGCGTATTCCGCTGAACCGAGACTACACATCTCTCTCGATCTCCCATGATTTTTCTGCTATCGCGCTCATTCGGGTGTTAGGCATCCTCAGTCTGTCCAGAACTTTCACTGTGGAAGGATGTGTTGGAGTGATGTGTGATTTCTTGTGCCCCGTACTTTGCTCGTTTACGTTTTGTGCCGTGTTCCTTCTTCTTCAATTATGGAATGATTTATCCTTGTGAATTTCTAAGGTAAGTTTCTTATCCTCGTGTGTGCTTCAATGGATACATTCAACTAACGCTTGTCGTCTAAAAAGTTACAGTGCACGCGCATGTTAATCGACAGTTGCCAACATCCCGCAAAACGATCGACGGAAGGAAAACAGTGTCCGGTTTTAAAATATCAAGGTAAGCGTTTCTATAATCCTATGTGCAAAATATTGTTTAGTTTGTTATAAAAAACATGGATTAATTATTGGTTAATTTTCATGAACAGATTTCATTACAGCTCTTTCGTAGAAGATCGCACTTCAAGGACGCCTAGGATACGGCTAAACATGCGCAGCACCAGTCCGTGACGTCATTTCCAGACAGGCGCCGGCTGAACACGCGCCGCTCCAGTCGAGGAAATCCTAGCGCAGAGGGTAGAAGGAAGAACGAGAGGAAGGGTAACAGAAAGCAACCGCAGCATTTGGAAGGGGTGAAGCATCCTGCCGTATACAGAGTGTGAGTGTGCCAAAACGCATGTGGAAAGAGTAACACCAATAAATAGCATGCGAAAGTGTGCATAAAGCAAAAAGAAAAAGCGTCACTACTACAACCAGCAATCCGAAAATATAAGGGGAGGGATAAATACAAATGTATACGTAAGCAGGACCAGCAATCCAAGCATTTGAATGTGTGCGTCGGTTTGTGTCGTGCTGAAAGTTTTTACTTTAGCTGCTGCTAGTGTAAAAACTTAAGGAAAGCTTAAAGCAAAAATTTTTTACACGGGGCGCCTTCGGAAATTGTTGGCTGGGTAGGTTCACTCCGGTAGGTGCGAGAAAGCATAAGCGACTCCCACCCGTTGCTGCAACGAGTTCGGGTCGGGCCACGTTAGGTTCAGTTTGACCCGAGGGTGCAGCGAGTTCGGGTCGACCCGAAAGATATATGTATGATATATAAATGACTATATGAATATATGTATGACTATATGTATGATATATATGAACAAAAAGTAGTAATAATATTAAAAATTTACATACACAACTTAGGTGAATGCTATTACAAGCTCCTGGCGTCTAGTTAACATTTCTTAAGACATGAATAAAGGTATTTAAATAATTAGATAGAGTAGGTACATTGATATAAAGTTCCCAAATTCGTAATGAAAAGTAGCACATATTGTTTGTCTTTGAATATTCATCCAATACTTTTCCAAGTCCTGTAGTACCTTCAGAAGGGGTAATAAAACTAAAAATCCGATGTTCTTGGTTTTACAACTATCCGAAAAAATCAAAATTCAACGATAGCTACAAAGTAATTACTTCATTTGTAAAGTTAAACTCTGTCTTTGTTTTAGTGCGTGTAGCTACTGATACAGGGTTTTACAAGTCAGAATCGAATGTCAGCAAAATAATTTCAGAAGCTCAAGATGCAGTTTAGCTGTCAAAAGTTGTTGTTTCACCGCACCGATGCTATTTTCAATAGCGCAATTTGATTTTAAATCGCTCAAGTTGTTTTTAGAGGCCTTTCGCATCGTTTTGCAAATTCAAACACGAATTTTGAGATTATTTGTATACAAATCAATTATTTAGTGCATTTCTAGCGTTATATTTATGAAACATTACGTATTTATTGTAAAAAATGAGTGTTTCTGTGCAAAAAGCTACGAGCACTTGCGTATGTAAACATGTACCATGTTTATGTAGCTTTTTGCACAGAAAATCGCCATTTTTACCATAATCACGTAATATTTCATAAATATAATGCTTAAATGAATAAAAACATTGAGCTCAATCATATAATCTAAAAATGAGTGTTTGAATTTGCAAAACGATGCGAAAGGCCTATAAAAAAACAACTTGAGCGATTTAAAAATCAAATTGCGCTATTGAAAATAGCATCGGTGCGGTGAAACAACAACGTTTGACAGCTAAAGTGAATCTTGAGCTTCTGAAATTGTTTTGCTGACATTCGATTCTGACTTGTAAAACCCTGTATTGAACTGGTTAACGAATCAGAGGAAAGCAACTCATTACACAAAATGTCCTTCTGGATACATTTTCTTTCTTGCACAATATGCTTTGTAGCATACTCCCCTCTATCCTTATATTTAGTTTGTCATAACTTTTGGGAGTTCCTTCTCCCACATTCATAACGTTTTCCTGTTATGCGTATAATTTTAGAATTACTTTCCTTACATCCGTCCATAATCTGGAGTAGGACCAAAAGGTATTTGGTGATTTGCTTCATTATATCTAATAATAAAGTTAGGTTAGAATAGAAATTTACATATTAGATAAGTACATGAGCTGAAACTAAGATACACAGCTTCGTAATGCAAATTAAAAGTGATCAAAAGCACGTAGAATATATTTTTGTAGAATACACTAAAATCCGGTCTCGTAGTACAGTCGTCAACCCGTACGACTTAACAACATGCCCGTCATGGGTTCAATCCCCAAATAGACCGCGCCGCCATACGTAGGACTGACTATCCTGCTATGGGGGGGAATCAATTAGTCACTGAAAGCCAAGGCCACAAGTGGGTACAGGCAGGCCTTGACCGACATCGGTTGTTGAGCCAAAGGAGAAGAAGAAGAATTCACTAAATACGCTACACTAGGCACCTATGGAGCCGCCTAGTTACGCATGTGTCTGTTGTTAGAAAAAGTTGATGTGAAAAAACTTCAATAATATTTGCGTTCGCAAACTTTCGCAGAATATTTCTTCATAGATTGATAGTATATATAATACACTATTATGTGACACATATGACTCGTACGTAAATTATAATATAGGAGTACGTGAATTATATACCTACATGTATAAACACATAAAGTATTTTGCAATAACATAAAAATATATATTAAGACATTTGAATATGTATGTAAAGGTCAAATTTAATGTTTTTCTTATAATTCTTTAAAATAAAATCATTCAGTATTCTTATAGATATTTATAAAGTAAATCCAATCCTGTTGGCCCTCCTTAATTTGAATTAAGGTTTATTCAAATGTCAAGAAAGTAAGAAAAGCTACCTTATAATTGATAAAAAATCGTCCAATATAGATGTAACGACTGAAATCCAACACCGACGCAAAAAAGATCAAAATTCAAAATTTAACCATTCTTGAATCGTAGGTATAAACCCCTTTAAATGCTTGATAGTTGTATCTCATGATTCTCATGCTCTCATGAGCGTCGAACGGATTTCGTCGTTCGAAGCCGCTACTCGCCCCCAATACCTTTTTAGTTTTATGATGTAATGGCGTTTTATGGCTTGAAAAACAATGCAGTAGTAAAATTTAACTCGCTTAAAGCCTAATTCTGGAGTATTTCAAGCATTCTTTAGAATGCAACACACGTACGAATCATCGGAAGTCTTGATTTGCAAATCCAATATGCTTAAATATGACCGCTTTCAACCTATCTCTTAACTCATCTACGATACTTTTACTTTTTATGGACAACCGAAAAGAGCTTTTCCTACTAGATCGCCCGATGCTATTTTATTGACGTGACAAATCCACTGGAGCTAAGAAAACTTCATATAAATATCATAGTAAGATCGTCATTGAAAAGGTTCCTCAAACGACGTTTCAAAGATACGGTCAATCATCTCTGTTACTACGGCGAACGGATCTGTGGGCCACGCGAAGGATGCGGCCTTGTAAATCAAACCCGCTCGGGTAACAGCGATCTTATCAACCGTTCAACACCAATAATTAACCTTCCCGCTAGTTGCTCTCTCAAGTAATTTGAGGAGCCTATGCCGCAGAAGGGGGTGAAGAAGGATGAGAGATTTCTTTCTGATCCGAATATACAAAATTAAAAAAGAGGTTTCTTAGAGTTGCAAAATCCGAATGATTATTTATTGAAAGTTCGGTTCCTTTTATGCCCCCGGAAGCCCATACAATTTTTAGGGTGTTAGTTTATCCTTTCCGAGGATAATAGAACATAAGTCTACGTACGCGTGAGTGCCGCATGTTAGTGTTTGTGACGCATTTTTATTTCGCTTTTACACGTAGTGTTCCCAGTTTCTAGAATAAGGTGATCGCGCACCACGCGAATTTACAGTTTGATACGTGCGTAACGGAATTAATAATCGCGAACGTAACAATCTCATTTTGTATCTTTTTACAAACGTATTGATCCCAGCAATTAGCTTCATCCCTTTTGAATAGTGCTTGTGTTTCAGCTAAGTGTATTTGATGCACAGTAACAGCTTCGACCATCGCGTAAGGTGCTTTAAAATTAAGTGTGTTTAGAGGTACAGAATGCTTCTAATACTTTATAAGCAGGATGTTTGCAAATGTTAAATTTTAGACTGATGAGCAAGTGCGTATAACTGAACTCAATAGACGAATTATATCTGGTTCTAGTTATAAAGGGTTCACGGAGCTCAGTCTCGCGGCTGTTACCAAAAGAAGGGCTTTATTCTCACTTCCTTATCCTAATCTATAAACCTAACCTAGCTATAATAATCCTCAATTATTATGGGATCAAGGTTGCTACGCTAAACCCCACCAGTAACGGAGTTACGACCTAATTTAACGAATATGTAGGCTTAATTATATCGATACTAACAGATTCTGATTTTCCATTAATGTCTAATATGAAAAAAATTCTAAGGCGTCTTTTAACCTGGAGCGGGCCTTCATATGGGGGTTTTAAACCTGTCCTAACCTTGTCCACCCTCACAAAAACGTTTTTGCATTTGTCTTAATCCTTGCAAACGTAAGGGTGCAAATTTATTTTGACTTTGCTTTCGATTGGTTTGATTGAGTTCATTATCCTTTTTAAATTTTCTGTGAACTCATGGTAACTGGATAAATAGCGTGTGTCTGGTTTGAATATTTCTGATGATAGACGCAAAGTTTGCCTATATACTATCTCTGCCGGGATAGTATTTAAATCTTCTTTATGAGAAGCTTTTATTCCCAGTAGAATGATTGGTAATCTTTTTGCCCATGGCACGGACACGTCTGAGGCTTTGATGGAGTTCTTCAGCTGACGGTGAAATCTTTCCACCATGTCATTTGCTTGAGGATGGTAGGCGTTGGTTTTAATGTGGTGTGTACCTAAAAACTTTGTCAAACTATCGAACATTCTACTCTCAAACTATCTACCTCTATCAGTAGTGATAGTTCCCTTGCAACCAAATCTTGAAATATTCTCTTTTACAAAAGTCCAAGCTACTGTTTCTGCAGTAATTTCTGGGATTGGATAGCATTCTGGCCATTTAGTGAATCTGTCCATTATTGTTAAAATATATGACATCCCTTCTGAGGGTGGAAGAGGCCCTACAATATCCATATGGATAGGAACGAATCTTCTAGCAGGAATTGCAAATTTTCTTAAAGGTATTTTATAGCCGGTCTCGTAGTACAGTCGTCAACTCGTACGACTTAACAACATGCCCGTCATGGGTTCAATCCCCAAATAGACCGCGCCGCCATACGTAGGACTGACTATCCTGCTATGGGGGGGAATCAATTAGTCACTGAAAGCCAAGGCCACAAGTGGGTACAGGCAGGCCTTGACCGACATCGGTTGTTGAGCCAAAGAAGAAGAAGAAGAAGAAGAAGAATTTTGTATGTCTGCCTGGTGGGCACAATGGCGGCACCTCGTGGTGGGCAAAATGGTTACTTTGCGATGGCGGGTCTAAGACGAGAGGGTCCTCTTCACGATTGTGGCAATCGAAATATATCACGATTGTGGCAAACGAAAGTAGCGTTTCGCTCGATTGCGTGGTACGATTTTACACGGCAAAAAAAAAAATAGCCGCAGGCCTTTGGCGTAAGGTGTAACCAAAACGCTGAAGCAGTGCTCGTGTCGTACAGGACTGAAATAGAGAGCACGCTTTCTTTCTCTCTCTCTCTCAATTAAACGACATTAATAATGCCAATGTGTGGCGCGTTACCAGTGAGATATTAATGATCGCATGAAGAATGGCGTACACTTTCTCGGGTTTTAACTTGTGCGGCACTATCACTAGGGTAAACGTACCTATAGTGGTGCTAGTACCAATAGTGGTGGTATTGCGCTAAAATGCGTCTAATACGATAAATTTACAGTAGTTAAGTTATTTTTGATAGTGTGAAATGTTCTCTAGCCTTTTACAAAGGATTTAAACATTAAATGGGGCCATTCCGTTTTTTAGTGACCAAAAATCCATTATTTTGTGAAAGGTATCAACATTTTTCCAAATTTCTTAGGATTTCATGACGATACTCATATTTTAGTTAACGTTTCAAATGATCACATAACAACGCAATTATTAGTTTTTTAACATAATTGTTATCAAATGATATTGTTTTATTCAAATTCATTGGCTTTTGACCATATATATACGTATTTTTAAGTGTTTTTTACGATAGTGCCATTATAGGTACACCAAACAGCCATGTTTCTATAGTGGTCCTAGTTCTAAAATCAATAAAAACAGGTAATTTTAGATTTTTTTCGAAAACATTTTTGACATGTCGTACTGTTTTCATTAAAATAAGCAACATAAATGAGTTTTCTGTAAGTAATTTACCAAACAAAGGCCATATTTCGCTTATTTGGCCGAGTGAAAAATCGACTTCAAATCAAGCAAACTCTTCTGGGTATGGGTTGACGACAGTTACTTCAGTCAATACTTTCAGTACTTTAGTCAATATTTTCATCAACCAAATTCATACATTTTTTACGATCAAATTACGAAAGAAATCATTATTATGGTAGAAGTCCTTGCTATTCACACGGAAACAGCTTCAAAACTAAGTTATATTGATATTATACACTGTTTTGAGGCATCCTTGTTTACCATCACTATAGGAACACAATACGACGACTATAAGAACTAGTGATGGGCGGGTCGACCCGAACCTATCGGGTCGGAGCCATCCGTAAGCGACCCGGAGTCGTTCGGGTCGACCCGAAAGGTACAAGTAGGTTCAGTGGGTGCAACGACTCCGGTAGGTGCGAGAAAGCATAAGCGACTCCGACCCGTTGGTGCAGCGAGTTCGGGTCGGGTCGGGTCGAATTGAACCTATCTTGACCCGACCCGACCCGAACTCGTCGCACCAACGGGTCGGAGTCGCTTATGCTTTCTCGCACCTACTGATCTATCGGGTCGACCCGAACTCGCTGCACCCTCGGGTCAAACTGAACCTACCGTGACCCGACCCGACTCGATCTCGTTGCACCAACGGGTCGGAGTCGCTTATGCTTTCTCGCACCTACTGATCTATCGGGTCGACCCAAACTCGCTGCACCCTCGGGTCAAACTGAACCTATCTTGATCCGACCCGACCCGAACTCGTCGCACCAACGGGTCGGAGTCGCTTATGCTTTCTCGCACCTACTGATCTTTCGGGTCGACCCGAACTCAATGCACCCGCGGGTCGGATTTGATTCCGACTCCGACCTAGCGCACTCGCTGCACCCATGGGTCGGAATCGATTCCGACTGGCTTGCACCCGACTCCGGGTCGGGTCGTGAAATGAATCGTATGACCCAACACTAATAAGAACCATACCACCATTATAGGTACAACGAAGCAATCACAAAAAATATGTATTTTTTCGGAAATTTGATGTGTTTAATGGTAAAAATAGTTGTGATTGCGAAGATAAAACATGTTCCAACTATTTTGTGTTTAAATATTCAGAAATTGTCCTTCCTGACACTTTAAATCCATTCAAATACATCTGTACCACCACAAATTGCACCACTATTGGTACATTTACCCTATATAAGATCACGTTGAGACGGAACTTATTGATCACGTCGGGGTCACCAATGTAGCGGGTTCACGGAGCTTAGTCTCACGGCTGTGTCGTTACCAAAAGAAGGGCTTTATTCTTACTTTCTTCTATTCTTATAAACTATCCTAATCCACTATCCTAATCTATAATTCTAACCTAGCTATAATAATTCCCAATTATTATGGGATCAAGTTTGCTACAAAGTCAAACAATCCGTGGTGTAGCAGTTCCAAAGTTGGTCGGCGATTTTGGGTTTGTTTAGTATCTAGGTCACGGTGAAGAAACACCATAATAATTTGAGGGTCTGGAATCAAACCACTGTTAATCACACCATCTCATTTCAAGTTTATGCCGTCAAAAAGTATTCGCTTCTCGACGGAATATGGGCCAACGATTTTGTTCGTATCTCAGAAAGCCGAGTGATAGAACCGTTTGATGTCCTTCACTGGCTACACACCAATGACTGTGTTATAGTAACGAGTGAGTGGTGATTTTGGGTTTGACATCCCTGACTTGCGTGACGAAACGCTCAATCGTGTTCAAGACCTGATCGCGAATACTATAAATAAAAGCGATTTTTAGTTTGTAAGAGCACTCTGAAAAATACACTTGGAGTAAACAGAACGCTTGGACACACCACATCACTTGTTCCACGACTGAAAGAAATAAAAAAAGGCAGAATCGTACATTGGTGACCCCGACGTGATCGCCTGGAGGTCGACACAATCGTTCTGAGTTTGGTGAAATTTCAGTGCACAAGTGATAAAACGGTCGTGCATAACGGAGCACATCCACGACATTTTTGTGTAACTCCAGTGACATTCAAGTGCACCAGTACGAAACGCCGAAAGATAGCAAATTTGAATGGTCCCAACGGTCACCAGCACTCAGAGATCCACTGAATTAGAAGCTGACTTGGAAGCTGAGTTGGCGAAATATTTCAGCACCCGAAGTAACCCGAAGCCGAAGCGAACCCGAACGGGGGTCGGCACGGTACTTCGTTTTGATAGTCCCCTCCACCTTTTTTGCCAAGTTTTCTTTCCAAAATTATACAGTGCACTCAATTAAATCACATATTAATTAAAAATTATATTTATTGAAATTTATAACATTAATCTAACATGTTTGCAAAAATCAAATACACATGCACTACGAACCCTGAACTTAATTTCACATTAACGCACCTAATTTCAAAACGCACTTTCCACACTCGTAAAGTAAATAAAATCACAAAATCGCCACAACACTTTCTGCTCTTTCTCGCTGTTGCTCCTGGTTCTTCTCGCTGTAGTGTACGGGCCACCTGCTCCAACACCACGACACAGCCACAGATTTTGTTGTCTCCTTTCGACGTGAAACACACATATAGAAATAGAAGAAAATGATATCAATTAGGAGGGCGATGTTGGTTGATAATTTTTAAAACTTTTACTTACCTCAAATTAAACAAAGTCCATTTTTAACGGGGTTTATCCGCTGACCACCAAGCGCTTAAACACCACACAAGGACCAACCTCACTGGACTGAAAATAAATCCTACTGCGTTTATGTGTGTATGCGCTTCTACCAAGTCGACCGCGCCATACTGCGTGTACCGTACCACACAGCGTGTATCGCCAAGTGCGTGGGTGTGTGTAGTTTCACCGCGAACAGGAGAAAGCTATCAGCACTATAACAGAGCTCTGGTATGGCCAAATTTGTGCGTGTGTGTACTTGCTCTAGAGCTGGTATCGCACCAGATTTCGTATGTCGCCATGTGCGCGCGTGTGTGGTATTGTCACAGCACACTCTTTCATCATTTTTCCGTTCTTTTGCTTGAGCCACTCGATTTCGTTCTTCGCTGGTTTTGGCAGCGCACGAGGGGGTTTCGGTTTCAACTTCCAACAACAACAACCACACGAGGAGGCTCGTGGACACTCATCAAGGGAAAATCGCTCAAATTAGAGCGAGAGACAGATAGAAAAAGTGAACGGTCAATATAAAATCTTCGGTTTTTGACCGTTGGGTTGTCTACTACGAGTGTTCTTTAATAAAGAACAGAATTCAGCGAATCGACGTCAAAAGGCAAAATCGGTGAGCGCGTTCTATTGTTATCGTTATTTTTTCTTCTTTGTTTCGTTCTGCGTTCAGTTTCGTTTGTGAATTCGGTTCAGATCGAACACACGTTTGGTAACAATTACCTGATTACAAAGAAAAATGTTTCAGCCAAAACAAACATTATCCCGTACGCAGATGAAGAGCTCAGAGCCCATCGAGATTCCAGCTACAACACCGAAAATAAAGCCCACACAACGTTAAAAAACAACTAATTTTTAATTTCATTCTATGTGGCAATTTTCATTCATAGATAAATGATGGAGGCATACAATAATGAAAGAAAAATTGTGTGTTGTGGCATATTCAAAGGAAGATTCAGTAAACTGCTTAACATGTCCATTTTGCCCCGCTTTCCTCTACAATATGGAGCAGCGACAAACAATTCCATCCCACCGTGTAAATTCAATGATAACCAATTGGCACCACAGAATCCATCAACATTAAAAACTATTAAACTCGACGGTATTGACGGACTACCCTGGAGTTTTATCAGGCTCTTCTCCTCGTCGATTCATTCATGACGATTTAAGCGAATAAAGGCGGATGCACGGTTAATGGGGACCGAAAACGGCCGCAAAATACCGCGTATCTCGAATTTCCGCGTTAGTCGAATCTCGTGATTTCCATCTAAAATATCACTAATTTTCGTGTAATTTTGCTAGAAGGGGCGGTTTTACCCAAGTGACATTTGCTCGAAATGTCGTTTTCCCTTATCTGCTCGATTATTACTCGATACGCCTGAAATTGTAGATTTGTGTGTGATCGAGTGAGTTGAAAGCGCCAAGATTTGGTGAGTTTGTAAATTATACTTTCTTCTATCGATGGACGATGCCGTCGAGCTCATTTTACATTCGTAGCTTTGATTTTTTATGAAAAACAAAAGAAAATTTTGTGTGATGTTTTTTTTTTTATAAAACATCGATATTATATATATATGTTTAAAATGACTACATGGCCAACTATAACTATAGGAAACATAATTTCCGAGCGAATCCAGAAGAAAACAACAAAAAAGCCGCAGCACAGTTGATTTTAAAGGCTTTTTTCTAAATTTCCTTAAACTAGTGCAGTTTAAGGGAAGTTTAAGGCTCCAGTTTAAGGGAATTTGCCCGAATTCCTGATTATTTGTGCTCGAAAATGTCAATTGGGTAGTCACTTTATGAATTATTTGATTTGATTCTGTCTGAATATGACAATTTCAAAGCTTTTGAAATAGGGTTTGTAGGAGGCGAGCTGAATTTAGGGACATAAGGACGTAAGGCCAGCAGACACAGATTCACATGTTTTTCTGTTAACAGTTCAGCGTGAATTAACTTCTTTATTATTTTTGACATTTGTATTAATGCAAAGGTATGTACATATGTTTAACGCGTTCTTTCGATTTCGTTTTGGCGTAATTATTGAAGCACGGTTTGTTCTGAATACCAGACTAGAATGAGAGCGATCTCTCCGTTTATTTTATCGTAAGTCCTAGATGATCGTTATCATCGCTTCGCTTCGTTAGATGTTCGGTATCCTTCGGTTTTCTTCGTGTTAGCTTAGCGTTAGTGTTAGTGTGATAGCACGGACTACCACTGGAAGCGTTAGCGCGGGACAGTGCTGTACAAGAAAAGGCTATGCTGCCACATATGTGTCATTTGACGTTTAATACCTACACATTACAGTTCGGATTCTGTTTGACTACAGGTTTAACATTCGATCAAAACGGAAATTATTTGGAAATTTAAAATTGATGTGTTAAATCAGTACAATTTGCTCAAAGAATTGTCAATTTTAGAAAACCGCGTATATCCGAATCCTTGTATAACAGGTACCGTGGGTCTCGGGGACCGCCTGTACACATTTTTAATAGATACCGGAGCTGACGTGTCCGTCATTCCAAACAAGGGGAGGTTTGCAAAACCCGAACAACAAGTGCTAGAAGCAGCTAATGATAATGCCAGCACAACATATAGTACAAAGCTACTTGAAGTAAGCCTTGGTCTTTGGAAAGTATTCAACCGCACTTTTACCATTGCGTCGGTCAATCGCCCAATCATTGGAGCAGATTTTTTAAATAAGCATGAACTACTTGTCGATCTTAAGTCTCATCATTTGATCGATCCAATGACCAGTTGAACAAGAAAAGCTAAACTTGCTTTAGTAAATACCCCCACTCCAAAACAATCTGTAATATAATCTAACACAGGGACTCTTCACGATTCTAGTCAGTTTTTTGTATGGAGTTTTACAGATGGAGGCTGAAATCATGTAAATACTCTATACAAAACCACACATAAAAATAGCCTGCAATTTTCAGTCTAGATTATTTTAGCCTCAAAGCTAGAATAAGATTCTAGTACCTGCTCGAAAAATGGCAATACAAGGTGGTGTTTACATTTATCCCAAGGTGCATTAAAGAGATATGGTAATGGAATCCAGAATCAAAGTGTATGTAGTCCAGGTGGTCTATCACTGGAATATCACTTTTTGGCAGGATGGTTGAAAACTTTTGTTCAAACAAGCTTTCTGGAAGCTTGATGAATACACAAAAAACTCTTAAAATCTTCATTCAGAAACAGAAGCGATAAAAATCAGCCTTCTGAATTCATACAACTTGGGATAAGCCCAACTGTATATTATACCCGGTCCCGGTTTAAGCCTGTCTGATGGTACGGTTGTCAACTCATACGACCTAATAACATACCCATCATGGGTTCAAGCCCTGAATAGATCGTGCCCCCATACGTAGGACTGACTATCCTGCTATGGTAACAATAAGTCATTGAAAGCCAATCTCACTTTACTAGTGGGTACAGGCAGGCCTTGATCGACAACGGTTGTTGTGCCAAAGAAGAAGAAGATAAAGTACCCACTTAGATAGCTGCTCGAAAACTGCTATACAATGTAAACAGCTGACAGGCTGAATTTTCAACCTACGAACTTAAAACGGAACGAGCCCTATATTTGGTAACATTATACAATATCCTTCATTAGGGGCCTTCACGATTCTAGTTAGTTTTTTGTATGGAGTTTGACAGTTGGAGGCTGAAATCGTGTAAACAATCCATACAAAACCACACAAAAAACTAGCCTGCGATTTTCAGTCTAGAAAATTTTAGCCTAACAGCTAGAATTAGATTCGAGTACCTGCTCGAAAACACGGGTTTGTTTACATTTATCCCAAGGTGCATTAAAGAAATCAGGTGATCGAATCTGGAATCAAAGTGATGGAAGTCCAGGTGGTCTCATAGCATTTTTTATAACCAAATTTGAATATCACTTTTTAACAGAATGGGTGAAAACTTTTGCTCCAACGAGCTTTCTGGAGGCTTGACGAATACTCAAAACACTCTTACAATCTTCATTCAGAAGCAGAAGCGATAAAAACCAGCCTTCTAAATTCATACACCTTGGGATAAGCCCACCTGTATATTATACTCACTTAGATAGCTGCTCGAAAACTGCTATACAATGCAAACAGCTGACAGTCTGAAATTTCAGCGTACGAGCTTCAAACGGAAAGGGCCCCATTGTCAGAACTACCAAATTATAATAACCCTGTTCTTTATAAAATTGTCCTTCACATAGGAACAAACGGCATTTTGTAGTTTTCAAAACCACGGCGATTAGATCCTCAGAAGTAAAAAATAGCACAGGCAGAATATCAGCACATGCTGGAATTAGGAATTTGCCGTGTGTCTTCTTTTTCCGCTTCATCGTCTCTTCACATGGTTCAAAATCGGAACAAGATTGGAGGCCATGCGGCGACTATCGACGTTTGAATGCAATTACTGTGCCCGATTACCCAGTGCAACACGTTCAAGATTTTACGATGAATTTAAATGTCTGTACATATTTTTCAAAATTAGACATCACTCGTACGTACCATGTAACCCCTGTTTCCAAGTAAAAGACACCTAACATTTGTATGAGGTATTCAAACGCCTAGCCGAACACGACATCAAGATCAATCTTTCGAAATACATTATTGGAGTTCCATCAATAGAATTTTTGAGCCGCACCATCTCAGCCGAAGGAATTATGCCTTGTGCAGAAAAAGTACAGGTAATACAATCATCTCCAACACCAACTAATTTAAAACAAATCCTGGTCACGGCACCATATGATCCGTCTAGGACGCTGCGTTATTTTTCTTCATATACAGGGCATTCGGGATAATTTTGACAGTTACATTTTTGTTTATAACTCGTGATCGAGTTGGCATAGGAAAACAAGCAATACGTCATTCAACAGCTTAAAGTGTACGGAACAAGCAGCGAAAATATCCCGTGATAAAAAAATGAAAAAAAGAGTACATTGTGGAAGCGGATCACATGCATCATGTTGATCCGCGCCGGACGCGACAACCGCGACATTATGCAGTGTGTGCAGTGTTCGCTGAACACGGTGAAGGCGATCCGGAGTGAGCTGCGAGAAAACAGCGTCGACGACGAAGCGGTGGCAGCATGAAAACCAAATTCTCAGCGGCGGGATTGCGTGCGAACCGACGCTTTCCTGGCTGACTTCCAGGCGCGTATAATCATGACTCCGTCACTGGTGGGGGTCCTGTGGTGTGCTTGGTTTTTACATCCCTGACTTGCGCGACGGAACGCTCATTCGAGTTCGATATCTTAGCGCGAATAATATAAATATAAGCGAGTTTTAGTTTGTAAGACCACTCTGAAAAATACACTTGAAGAAAGCAAAACTCTCGAACACATCACATCACTTTAAAATACGCACAATCGTACAAATGATTTGTACGCATTGTAATACTGTGAGAATTCAGTACGATGAAATTTCACTAAATTAATGCAACTTGCCTTGCCGCAAAATCCGCCATTGCTATAAAATCTACGATGTAGAGTAGACGTCAAGTTAAAGAGTTTTCTCGGCTAAGTTTTTGAAATAGATTTCACGGCGAAAAACACCAAAATTATGAGTGGTTTTGCTGTCTTTGGGTTGTTGTATAGAATAGCAGCCACAAAAAATAAATTTCATAGATGGCTAGAAAAAGTTGATTCTTGCCCTTCCCCTTACTCCTTTGCTTGCCCAACGGACAAAGAGCGGATAATTTTTAACATGGTGTGCGTAAAAACCTAGAGTTAAACCGATGGAAGATTTCCTACGCTTAAAAAAGGGGAGGATACGGGTTCCACGGATCACTCACACTCGCTGCGTATTTTTTTTATCTAAAGCTAAACAAAAAAACAAACACGCGATCTTTTGTTCCTCATTTTATTGAAGCATTTACACTTTAACTTTACACGATTTCACACACATACATAACTTAAAACACAATATTAAACTATAGTAAAATCGATCGCTCCATCGCACAATGGGCAGTTTAGAACAAATTTCGGGATAAAATTATTTTTGCAGAAATTGTTGGTTTTTATCGTTTGTAGTAAAGTGTTATGATAGTAAATAACATTTTATATGTAGTTTGCATCCATACCACAGGTGGCGCTACATAAAATAGTGTTTTAAGGGATCTTTGATTTGTTTTTTTTTTTTTAATTTTGTGTGTTTTTTTTCTTGTATTTGTTGTTTCTGGGCCGGTCTGGTGGTACAGTCGTCATTCGTACGACGTAACAACATGCCCGTCATGGGTTCAAGTTGCGAATCGACCGTGCCCCCATACATAGGACTGACTATCCTGCTATGGTAACAACAAGTCACTGAAAGCCAAGCGCACTTCACTAGTGGGTGGTACAGGCAGGCCTTGACCGACAGCGATTCTTGTGCCAAAGAAGAAGAAGAAGAAGAAGAAGATTTGTTGTGTCTAATAGTATAAACCATTTTAAAATATACTGTGATGTTCCATAATATATGAACAAAACATAATAATTTTGAAAAATATAATATTTTTTGCTTTGTATAGGACAATTGTAGCTAATTCTCATCATTTTTACTCACAGCTAGTACAAATATTAAAAATGTACATACACAACCTAGGTAGATGCTATTACAAGCACCAAACGTTTAGTTCACATTTATAAAGACATGAATAAAGGCATTTAAATAATAAGATAGAGCAGGTACCGACACGAAAGTTTTACCAAGCGATAGCAGGTTACCGAAACAACGTTGGACCTAAGGTAACCTGCTGTCGCAACAAGGATGGAGATCTGGTTAGTAACCAGCCAGAGGTCCTCTCGCGGTGGGCTCAGTACTTTGATGAATTACTCAATGACCAGTTTAGCGAACAGCTAGAAGCGCCACTAGCAGATGGTGACATGCTACTGCCACCTAGCATAGATGAAACACGAAAGGCTATCCGTCGGCTGAAAAATAACAAGGCACCCGGAACCGACGGAATTGCAGCTGAACTGGTTAAGAATGGAGGTGCACGACTAGAAAACGAGATTCATCAAATTGTTACTGAGGTGTGGGATAGCGAATCGATGCCTTGTGATTGGAATCTCGGCATCATCTACCCCATATACAAGAAGGGAGACAGGATGAACTGCAACAACTACAGGGGTATTACGGTGTTGAATACCGCCTATAAAATATTCTCCCTGATCCTTCAGGATCGCCTTGTCCCGCACGTCGAAGAGATAGTAGGAAACTATCAAAGAGGATTCCGAAACGGAAAATCAACCACTGATCAGATCTTCACCATGCAGCAGATCTTGAAGAAGATGGCTGAATACAGAAACGACACATACCATCTCTTCATAGACTTCAAAGCCGCATACGATAGCATAGCCAGGGTAAAACTGTACGACGCTATGAGCTCATTTGGAATCCCGGCCAAACTGATAAGGCTAGTTAGAATGACTATGACCAACGTCACATGCCAGGTGAGGGTGGATGGAAAACTCTCAGGACCTTTTGCTACTACCAAAGGTCTACGTCAGGGAGACGGGCTTGTTTGACTCTTATTCAACCTGGCGCTAGAGAGGGCCATCCGTGACTCCAGGGTGGAGACTACGGGAACCATCTTCTATAAGTCAACCCAGATCCTGGCATACGCTGATGATATAGACATCATTGGTCTGCGGCTCTCCTATGTAGTAGAAGCCTACCAAGGGATCGAGCAGGCGGCACAGAGCCTCGGATTGCAGATAAACGAGGCAAAGACCAAACCGATGGTGGCAACATCAGCGAGCCCACCAACAAATAATCAGAATCTACGTAGGAGTGACGTGCAGATAGGTGAACGCACTTTTGAAGTCGTCCCACAATTCACCTATCTTGGGTCAAAGGTCAGCAACGACAACAGCATGGAAGCTGAGTTGCGCGCAAGGATGCTGGCTGCCAACCGGTCATTCTACAGCCTGAAAAAGCAGTTCACCTCAAAGAACCTGTTGCGACGGACGAAGCTGGGACTATATAGTACCTATATAGTACCAGTACTCACATACGCCTCTGAGACATGGACACTGTCCAAATCTGACGAAACCCTCTTAGCCACGTTCGAGAGGAAGATGCTCAGAAGGATACTTGGCCCCGTATGTGTGGAAGGACAATGGAGGAGCCGCTATAATGATGAGATATACGAGATGTACGGCGACCTCACTGTCGTACAGCGTATTAATCTCGCCAGGCTCCGGTGGGCTGGCCATGTTATACGCATGGAAACGGACGACCCAGCCCGTAAAGTCTTTTTAGGCCGTCCACAAGGACAGAGGAGGCGTGGTAGGCCCAAATTGAGGTGGCAAGATGGCGTGGAGGCGTCCGCCATGAAGGCCGGGATAACGGACTGCCAGACAAACGCGCGAGACCGTGAGCGGTTTCGGACACTCCTGAGGCAGGCCAAGACCGCAAAGCGGTTGTAGTGCCGGATAAGTAAGTAAGTAAGAGCAGGTATATTGAAATAAGGTAGTTCCCAAATTCGTAATGAAAAGCTGCACATATTTTTTGTCTTTGAAGGTTAAAATTTTAAATCTGTTGTTTAAAAAAATAGGAATTACACATTTTCCTGGGCATTGATATCACACAATATTCATCCAATACTTTTCCAAGTCCTGTACTGCCTTCAGAAGGGATAATAAAACTAAAAATCTTATGTTCTTGGTTTTACAACTATCTGAAAAATCAGAATTCAACTATAGCTACAAACAAAGTATTTACTTCATTTGTAAAGTTAAACCCTGTCTTTGTTTTAGTGTGTGTAGCTACTGATATTGAACTGGTTAACGAATCAGAGTAATACAGCTCATTATACAAAATGTCCTTCTGGATGCATTTTCTTTCTTGCACAATATGCTTTGTAGCATACTCCCCTCTATCCTTATATTTAGTTTGTCATGACTTTTGGGAGTTTCTGCTCCCAAAACGGCATTAGATGCTGGTGTATTAATAACATTTTGCTGTTATGCGTAAAGTTTTAGAATTATTTTTCTTACATCCGTCTATAATCTGGAGCAGTACCAAAAGGTATTCCACGCAAACAATGAGACCCCAAATTTTGAGTGATTCAGGCCGAGGGGTATGAGGAAGCTTGAGGAAGCAAGGAGAAACGCGCTGCGGTGAGAGCGCGCTTTGCTTTTTGAGTGCGCTTGTCACTAACACAAAACGAACCCAGCGTATTGGAACAAGCCGTGTTTGATTGTGTGCGTATGTCGACGGCTATTTCAGCTGGAGAAAACGTTTTTTCTTTGCACCCATTTTTTGCCGGTCAGTCTGTCTCATTCTTACTACCTCATTCGACTTCATACAAAGTGGCAAAGTTTGACGTTTCGAATGTTGATGTTTTTAATCTCCTTGATTCTGCGTGATAATGTGTACAAAAACTTGTTATAGTGGAGTGTATTAATGTGTTTAGTGTTACTTCGACGTACACAGTTAATTTAAATATGAAAAGTGTTGGAAAACAAAGTGTTGTAGTGATATTTATGCCTGTTTGTACCTCGGCCAAAGAGGTAAACATCATGTTAACAAATTCAAAAAAAAGGTAAATAACAACAACATGCATCGAGGTATATGCTCTTTTTGCAAATGTAAAAAAATTATGCCCTATCGAAATATAATGTTAGATTTGTGACAAAAGTGTTTGTACTATTATTTACCCGAGTTATTCCATTTCCCTCCCCCGCCCATCCACTTGTGTACCGGTAAAATTATAAAAATCGTGGCATATCGTTGTGCATATAATGTGTTTTATGTTTATATAGTTTAATATGCGGCTAGTTAATTTCGCTGCCGTGGTTAGCATACCGGGCATGCAGATTATGGGGTTGCGGAAGCCAAACGAAATCCGAGGTGCAGCAATAACCGGGATCGCACGTGTACATCTTGGCTTGTACGTCGTGGCTTTGTGATGAGCGGATCGATCCGAACTTACCGGGTCAGAGTCATCCGTAAGTGACCAGTAGTCGTTCGGGTCGACCCGAAAGGTACAAGTAGGTAAAGTAGGCCCAAGCACCGGGTCGGAAATGCTTATACTTTTACGTACCTACTGATAATTCGGGTTGGTCCAAACTCGCTGCACCCACAGGTCGAATTTGATTCCTAAAGTGATCTAGCAACCCTTACTGCAACCATGGTTCGGGATCGATTCCGTGAGACTCCGGATCGTATCGTAAAATTAATCGTATGACCCACCCCACGTATAGCTGAACCCACGAGAGCAGTAAAGGACAGTTAACACTTTTGTTAGAAACCCGGTTATGAATGCCCGCCTGGCTGGAGGAATTCAAGCGAGACCACCATACAATGCATGCATAAATTATATTATGACATAACATAAACGATCAAATTTTATTATGAGCGTGATTATTACAATCTAAATTAAAATTAATTAATTAATTAATTAATTAATTAATTAAGCCTGTCTCGTGGTACAGTCGTCAACTCGTACGACTTAACAACATGCTCGTCATGGGTTCAAGCCCCAAATAGACCGTGCCGCCATACGTAACACTGACTATCCTGCTATGGGGGGTTATCCAAAAGTCACTGAAAGCCAACACGACAAGTGGTACAGCCAGGCTTTGATCGACACCGGTTGTTGAGTCAAAAGAAAAAAAAATAAAATAGTTCGATCTGGACCAGTCATAAGGTAAACTTTTAATAAATAATTTGAAATTTAACAAACCCTGTTTTCCATACAAACGCATGCTTTTAAATTGAACTGTCAACCAAGTATCAAGTGTTCAATTAAAAAGCATGCCAACGAATAAGCGTTCAACTACAGTCAGAATTCAATAGTTTGTATCAGAATACCGGTTTTTTTTTTAATCTCACAAAAATCTCATGGCCTGCCGAGAATAATATCATTTTTTTGTATGGAAAAACGTGCCAACAAAAAAGCACATACTCAATAGTTGGCATGGAATCGAAGTTCAACCAATGAGTTCAGATTGTTCTGTTAATTTGTTCTTTTGATCAAATAGCCATTGCCCAAGAGAAATGTAATAATAATTTTCTTTACCTGTGTATCTGGCCTGCATAATTGTGTTGCTAAAAATCAAAGTATTACCCTGGTTTATACAAGGATTCAATGGGTAAATATCTAAACATTACACCTGCTAGTGTTTATCCTGTTACATAAGTACCTTAAAATAAAGGTACTAAATAGTCCGTTACATAAGAAAATAGAAAATCCTACCTCTTTTCTGTCTTATAAAAACCCGCGCAATTTATGTTTGTGTCAATACGATTCGGGCAGTCGTTTCATTCGGTGTTGTTATGCGTGCTCTGTACAGTTATAAATTGTGTGCAATACTGTTATATTACAAGTGCAGAATAATACAATTGTATATTTTAAATATTCAACGTGCCGTGAATTTCACTCAATCACGACAATGTCGGCCAAAGACAAGCGCAAGTCAGGATCCACGTATAGATCCATAGAAGCCAATAATAAAAAGCTTGATGCTGAATTGTTTGGAGAGAGTAGTGAAGCTGGGCCAAGTAATATTCAGACAGCTACGTCAAATGTAGAGTTCAGTGAACACCCGCATTGTGGTAAGTGCAAAAATAAAAATTTTAATTAGTGACCAATGCAAATTAAACACATTTATAATACTTTTTTTTTATTTATTCACTGCAGAGAACCATCCTTGTCCATTTGATGAATACATCTTGCAAGAAGAATACGTCAGTGATTGGGTTACTATCGATGCATTCGACGATATGGAAGTATATGAAGAGGTCAACGAAGAATACGATGAAGCTGAGGAAACTATACACAGTACTCAAGAGTCTCAACACGAGGAGGAACCATTTGATGAGCTTATTCGAAATTGGGCATTAAAAACATACCAAACACATCAAGCGCTAAATGGACTATTAGAAATTTTACGTAAAAAAACGGACTACCAACTGCCGAAAGATGCTCGCACGTTGCTTAAGACAAGGCAATGTGGAAAAGAAACGTACCCTATAGCAGGGGGAGAATTTTGGTTCCCTGGGGTACGATCGGTTCTCAAAGATCACTTTCGGTAAGAAAGCACTAGTCTTAAATACGATGGTAAATTTTTACTAACATTATATGTTTTATTTTCTGTATTTTGTATCTTTACAGCGATGTACCACCAAGAGTCAGCAAATCGTTGAACTTTTCGATTGATGGACTTCCACTGCACAAGAGCACTCGAAAACAGTTTTGGCCCATATTAATGAGCATTCAAGAAATGCCGGAAGTTCCAGTATTGATGGTTGGCAACTTTTTTGGTGAATCGAAACCAAAGAGTGTTGTGGAATATCTGCGTCCGCTAGTCGACGAGCTGAATGGGTTGATGGATAATGGCATTGTAATAGCCAATAAGCCAAACGAAATACACGTTAGAGCTTTCATCGCGGACTCACCAGCACGAGCATTCATAAAAGGTAAATTATAAAAATCTTCTTAAATTTAATCATACATTTGCTTTCTCTTCTATTGAAAAAACGTAGGCTTTTGAAACTTATTTACTTATGAGATGTATTAATACATATTTTTTAATATTCCTACAGGTTCAGTTTACTTCAACCACACACATGGTTGCCAAAAATGTACGGTGCAAGGAAAATATCCCAGCGCACACCGAGTTACATGTTTCCCGGGAATGGATCATCCAGCAAGAACGCATGAAGATTTCGTCCAATCAAATTACGGAGCACATCATCGGGAAAAAACGCCTCTCATGGATCTGAAAAACTTTGACATCATAAAGCAGATTATTATAGCAGATCGTTTGCACCTCTTTGACTACGGCGTAACAAGAACAATGCTGAAAGGATGGAAATCAGGCAAATTAGGAGGGGGTGCCAAGTGGTCTGAAGACACAATAAGCAAGATTGATGCTTTGCTGAAGGAGGTGGAACTTCCTTTAGAGTTTCATCGCAAACTCCGTTCTGTTGAAGACATTGGATTGTGGAAAGCTAGTGAGTTCCAAATGTTTCTACATTACGCGAGTTTTATCGTTTTGAAGGATGTATTAACAGATGTACAGTATGACCATTTTATGAAATATTACTGTGCGGTAACATTGTTATCATCCGAAGTGTATAAGAATGATTGGCTTGAGGCGAAATGCTTGCTAAGAGAGTTCGTTTTAGGCTATGGTGTTATCTACGGGGAATATTGCATCACCAGCAATATACATAGTTTGTTGCATGTGTAAGATGATGTAGACAAATTCGGCCCGCTTTACACTATTTCATTTTATCCCTTTGAAAGTAAGCTCAAGCATGTTAAGAACTGTCTTCGAAACGGTCATAAGGTTTTAGTGCAGGCTGCAAATAGGATATCGGAGCAAAAACCACGTACTGCGTCATCAAATAGAACAAATCTCTCTTTTCCATTTTTGAAAACCAAAACTGATGGAGTAGCATTGCACATAAATCCACAATTAACTCTTTCTCCTGGTTTTCAGTGTAATTGGTTTTTGACTCATGATAACTACATAGTTAAATATTGTAGCGCAGAACAAAAAGATTCAACTATAATAATTAATGGAAGAGCATTCAATTATATAACGGAAACCCGCTCGTACTATATTTCACCTTTTATGAAGGATATATATGAAGAAGATTCATGTAACCTTCGTACCGATAAAATGGTATTTATACCAAGGGATATAAAGTGTAAATTAGTAGCTATTAAAACAGGTAATAGCAGTTTCGTGTTTGTTCCATTTCTTAGAACATTAACTAATTAGAGGTAAAATGTTATTTAAACTATTTTTTAGAAATAAAATCGAGCATATGTATTTGATTGGAAGTTAAAGTTCGTGTTTTATTTTCGGCCTTTTTTATTCACATGTTAATACTATGTACTAACGATGTTCATTTTATCACTGTCTTAGAATCATAAATATTTGAAAATCGATGTGTTTATGTTGCATGAAACAAAATAGAAAAAAAGGTTTAAGTAAACGTTTCATTACATATAATTATCACAACCTGAGTTATCACATAAATATTCCTTCTTGTAGTTCTAAAATACGTTTACCCTTATATTTCCCGATCACATTATTTTTTTTTAATTTGCACGTTCGATAAAACATAACTAAACATAAAAACATTAAATAAATATCATAGCATATTAACATTTTTCGTTATTCTATTCCAATTTGATCTCATTTGGTAATAATAGAGTATATACACGCGTTTAAAAAAAAAAATAATACATCTCTCATCGCCTAGTATGACATACACTCTTTCGCTCGTCTTTCATGTTAATGCGTTCATGTGCATGCTTAAGTTTACTCTTAAAAAATTCATGTACATAATTCATGTCCACTTCGATTCCCAAATGGTTAGTGGCGACAGCTTTCATAAGCCGCAATATATTAATGTATCGTTCGAAAGGAATTTTTGTTCCAGCCGAACCGTCCCAGCTGCACGTAGCAAAGAATTTTTTTTTTCAAATAAAATATTTATAGCTTGGTGTAGCCTATTGTTAGCATCTTGACGGTCGATCTCAGAATCAATTTTATGTAGATAAGAATAGAAAAAAAATTCATCAGCTCCTAATATTTGTTCAACGTCATCGAACTCTTGAAGGCTCGATATAACAGTGAGTTGAAAGGCCTGAGTATTTCTGCGCGTTCCTTGCATTGGTTGTACGATGGAAAGTATGTCCATCGTATAAACCAAAATTTGTGCGTTACGAGCATCCAACCTAATGAGCGTATTCCGGCAGCGCACGCCACAATTATGTCCATGGCACTCGGAGGGCAACATACTTGGGGAATCCAAACTCCCAGCAACTGTGTCACGCAAAAGCACTGCTGAAGCCAACGGTTGCTGTTGGCCGACAATACCAGTCGGTTCTGGTTGTGCAGCAGAAACAGTCGTCTTGTTCTCGTTAAAACAAGCCGATGTGTTTTGCAATTGTTAATCAGCTGTCGCATCAACACTCATATCATCTGATACGAGTGAGTCGAGCAGCTGTGCCACAACGGCATCATCACCACCGGAAGCCGCCGCTTGCAACGACGAATGGGCAGTTGAACTCGGCTGCAGCTCCCCGATGCGTTCAGCGATTCCGGGCGGTCTAGCCGCAACAGCAACACCACCACCAGAAGCCGCTTGCACCGTTGAACATCTAGCTGAGTTCGGCTGTAGTCCGTCGTTGCGCCGAGCGATTCCGGGCGGTCGAGCCGCAACAGCAACACCACCACCAGAAGCCACTTGCACCGTTGAACGTGCAGCTGAACTCGGCTGTTGTCCGTCAATGCGTCGAGCGATACCGGGTGGCCGTGTCACACTAGCAACTCCACCACCGGAAGCCGCTTGCAACGACGAATGGATAGCTGAACTCGGTTGTTGTCCTTCGATGAGTCGAACGGTACCGTGTGGCCGTGTCACAACAGCAACACCACCACCGGCAGCCGCTTGCACCGTTGAACATCTAGCTGAGTTCGGCTGTAGTCCGTCGTTGCGCCGAGCGATACCGGGTGGCCGTGTCACACTAGCAACTCCACCACCGGAAGCCGCTTGCAACGACGAATAGGCAGCTGAACTCGGCTGTTGTCCGTCGATGCGTCGAACGGTACCGGGCGGCCGTGCACCAACAACAACACTTCCACCGGCAGCCGCTTGCAACGACGAATAGGCAGCTGAACTCGGCTGTTGTCCGTCGATGTGTCGAGCGATTCCGGGCGGCCGTGCACCAACAACAACACTACCACCGGCAACCGCTTGCAACGACGAATGGGCAGCTAAACTCGGCTGCTGGTTCCCAATGCGTCGAACAGTTCCGGACGGCAGTGTCACAACAGCAACACCACCACCGGAAGCCGCTTGCAACGACGAATAGGCAGCTGAACTCGGCTGCTGGTTCCCAATGCGTCGAACAGTTCCGGACGGCAGTGTCACAACAGCAACACCACCACCAGAAGCCGCTTGCACCGTTGAACGTGCAGCTGAACTCGGCTGTTGTCCGTCGATGCGTCGAACGGTTCCGGGCGGCCGTGCACCAACAACAACACTACCACCAGAAGCCGCTTGCACCGTTGAACATGCAGCTGAACTCGGCTGTTGTCCGTCGATGCGTCGAACGGTTCCGGGCGGCTGTGCACCAACAACAACACTACCACCGGCAGCCGCTTGCAACGACGAATGGGCAGCTGAACTCGGCCGCTGGTTCCCAATGCGTCGAACAGTTCCGGACGGCAGTGTCACAACAGTAACGCCACCACCAGCAGCTACTTGCAACGGCGAATATGCTACTGAAGTCGGTTGCTGCTCACCAAGGCGTCGGACGATTTCAAACGGCAGTGTCACAACCGTATCACAACCACCAGCAGTCGCTTGCACCGTTGGACTTGCAGCCGTACTCAGCTGTTGTCCATCGTTGGGTTGCTCTGTTCCGGTTGGACGTGTCACAAGAGCAACACTACCACCGAATGCAGCCGACACCGTTGATGAAGCAGATGCCGTGGCTAGTTGTCCCTCTTCAAAACGCGAAACTGCTCGCACATCTATACAAGCCGGGATCCGGCTTAAACAAAACAACAGTTCATCCCGGTTTCCTTCAACTAGACGCGCTTCGTTCCCCGGTGAAGACATGATGTTTTTGCTGCACATAAACACAAAAAGGTATTAATTTTATGGTTGTTTAACTTTTCATCAGAATACTTACACTTCCTATCTTTTTATTTCAGTAATACCCTGTAAACTATATCATATATCGATTCATAACACTGTCCTGATGCTGTTGTTTACGTTTTGAAGCCGGTTTTGTGAATGATGCGCTGTCAGCCTAATAAAAAATGGAAGTGTAGAAATGACACGCACACTATTACCTTAGCATGCGGCTCGAAAGAACACGAACACATTGACAACAGCGGAGCGCACCGTGCGTTACTGGTGGGGGGGGGGACTCGTGCGAGGGTGTAACTCATTCGTCGAAGGGGAACTGTATTTCGACAGCGTCACTCAAATCACTCAAAAAATACACTCATTTTGCCGGACGGGTTTGGTTCTTATTTGTTTCATTATATTTAATAATAAAGTCAGCAAAACGGTCGAAGCCGTTCTTTCTGAATAATAAATTTAATAATAAAGTTAGGTTAGAATAGAAATTTACATATTAGATAAGCAAATGAGCTGAAACCTGGATACACAGCTTCGTAATGGAAATTTAAGGTAATCAAAAGCACGTAGAATATATTTTTGTAGAATATACTAAATACGCTACACTAGGCACCTATGGAGCCGCCTAGTTACGCATGAGTCTGTTTTTAGAAAAAGTTGATGTGAAAAAACATCAATAAAATTCGTGTTCGCAAACTTTCGCAGAATATTTCTTCACATATTGATAGTATATATATTACACTATTATATGACATATATGAGACAACACCACTCTACGCCACTTCCATAATGGCATCAAGTCAAAAATTAAAATAATAAAAATTTTCGGGAAAAAGTTTTTTCAGTTATTATCGTATATTTTGGCAAAAAAATAATTTCACTCGAAATCTTTAATATATTTATAAAGCTTACTAAATATCCTTTGTAAAATGTCTAAACTTATCAAAATCGGTTCATATTTGAAAAAGTTACAAAGGTTCAAAGTTTTCCAAAAAAGTGAAAAAATTTCTGTGTTTTTTTAACAAGTCTCGACTTTGAGAGGACTTTTCTAGAGAACCAGAAAAGATAAAGAGCTCATATTTGGTATTTTTCTTAGTTAAACCCTTAATATTAAAACCTATTATTTGGAATTGCGCTATTACAAAGTTAATTTTTTGAATTTCATCCCGGCAAATGCCCAATGTGCATCGATGCAAACGTTGAAGTAACTAAATATCTGCGTAGATCCTGTTGTAAACGTAAAACAGGTACGAAATGAAGCTGCGCGATGTACATAACATGCATTACGAATCATTCGCGCAGCTTCATCTCAATGCGCATAGCATTTGAACACTTTACAAAATTATAATACTTGAACACTTCACAAAATTATAGCACCAAGCGTCCAGGACTTAGGCTGACACACGTGCGGCTGCTCACTGCGAATCCTTGAGCTGTACTGACGCTTTCGTGTGGTAGCAAGAACGAGAGCACACAGAGGAACTTTCGGTGCAGCAGTGCAAGCGAGACACCGATATCAGCACACCGCTGCGAGCAGATCAAACTGAGCGCACTGGCGGAAAGTAAACGCACACATTTATACACTTGTAACTGTGTAAGTGCCAAAACTGTGTAGAAACCAAAACGCGCTCTCGCATCCTTGTATTTCACACTGTTTCTCCGCTTAACTCTAGGTTTTTACGCATACCATGATAAAATATCCCGCTCTTTGTCCGTAGTGTGTCGCTACTCAAGCGATTCAAAACGCTCCGAAGTAGTAAGAAAAATAGAATATGAAGTAGCCTTCTACATCCGGTTCTACTTTGGTTGCTTATGTGTGGGTTCCAGGAAAGAGCAAAAAAGTGAGATCTCGAGAGTGTACCACACACACCCCGTCCGGCAAAATGAGTGTATTTTTTGAGTGATTTGAGTTACGCTGTCGAAATACAGTGCCCCTTCGACGAATGAGTTACACCCTCGCGCGAGCCCTCCCCCTCCCCACCCGTAACGCACGGTGCGCTCTGCAGTTCTCAATGTGTTTGTGTTCTTTCGAGCCATGCTACGAACACATGTAAAGATAGTTGTTTCTTTCGTTTCTCGTTTTCTTTCATGCATAGACACGATCGCAAATACGCACTTATTCTAACAACAAACACAAACACGGTCATTTTTATTTCATTAAACACTTTATTGAAACATAAAGTACACTTTCACAACACATTCAGAATCCTTTATACTCACGAATGACGTCATACAGCAAAGTACCGGGTCGAGCCAGGCTGCGGGAAACTTGTCGACAATCTGCGTTGACTCTGTTCAGCAAATTCTTACCTGTGGATCCACGCACTGCATGTGCGTCTGTACACACTGTTCACTTCACACTTTATCAAAACACACCGGCGCACGAGACTTATAACGAAATGCGCATCAACGCCTAAACACTGCGCGCGGGACTTAGAACGAAACGCGCACAACCATCTCCGGCAAAGCGTCGCGCTGTACTGGTGGTTTTGTACGCGTAGGAGGGGGGACATACGGAGCGATGGTTCGTTGCTGTAGTGTAAGCGAGACAACACGATGTGACGAGCAGATCCAAGTTGGTGAGCTCGCTGAAAGAAGACACACACACATTCACAGACGGCTCGTCAAAGCACGGTATTTGTATTGGTGTTAGTGAAGCGCGCTTGTAAAACAGAATGCGAACTCTCATCGCAGCGCACTTCTCCGTGCTTCTTCAAGCTTCCTCATACCCCTCGGCCTGAATCACTCAAAATTTGGGGTCTCATTGTTTGCGTGGACGCGACGACTCACTCCCACGCAAACAATACAGCTCGAAAAGTTCCTGCTACAGCGCGACGCTTTGCCGGAGATGGTTGTGCGCGTTTTGTTCAAGTCCCGCGCGCAGTGTTTGTGCATGCGTTTCGTTCAAAGTCTCGAGTCGTTTTGATAAAGTGTGAAGTAAAAAACATTGTGTACAGACGCATATGCAGTGCGTGGATCGACAGGTAAGAATTTGTTGAACAGAGTCAAGTTTCCGCAGCCTGGCTCGACCCGGTACTTTGCTGTATGACGCCATTCGTGAGTATAAATGTGTTGTGAAAGTGTACTTTATGTTTCAATAAAGTGTTTAATGTAACCAAAAATGACCGTGTTTGTGTTTGTTGTTAGAATAAGTGCGTATTTTCGATCGTGTCTATTCATGAAAGAAACGAAAGAAACAACTATCTTTACATCCCAACGGTCTAAAGCCGAAGATTTTATATTGGCCTTTCAATTTTTCTATCTGTCTCTCGCTCTAATTTGAGCGATTTTCCCTGATGAGTGACCCCGAGCCTCCTCGTGTGGTTGTTGCCCACCGGGCACCAGCACTCAGAGATCCCTTGAATACGCGCTTGAAAAAGAACTTGAGTTGGCGAAATTATTCAAGTGATCCGTCGGGTCCCGAAGCCGAAGCAAACCCGAAGCCGAAGCAAAACCCGAACGGGGGTCTGCACGAACCTTCGTTTTAATAGCCCCCTCCCTTTTTTGCCAGGATTTCTTTCCAAAATGATACAGTGCACAGAATTATATCACAACAATTCTATTTATTGAATTTAATACCATTAATCTAACAAGTTTCACAAAAATCAAAAACACATGCACTACGAACACTGAACTTAATTTCACATTAACGCACATTAATTCAACACACACTTTCCACACTCGCACAGTGAATAAAATCACAAAATCGTCACAACACTTTCAGCTCTTCCTCGCTGTTGCGCCTAGTTCCTTTCGCTACACTGTACGGGCCACCATTTCGAACACTACGACACAGCCACAGGCTTAGTTGTCTCCGTTCGCCGTGAAACACTCATGAAATGGAAGAAAAATGATATTAATTAGAAGGGGGGATGTTGGTTGATAATTTTAATCACTTTTACTTACCTTAAATTAGAATGATCTCCATTTTTACGGGGTTTATCCGCTGACCACCAAGAGCTGCAACACCACACAAGCACCAACCTCACTGGACTGAAAGTAAAGCCTACTGCGTGAATGTGTGTATGCGCTTCTGCCAAGCCAACAGCGCCGTACTGCGTGTGTAGCCAAGTGCGTGTGTGTGTATATTTACACCACTGGACACAGAACACAAATCTCACCGCACAGCAGAGCGTGTGTCGCCAAGTGTATGCATGTGTGTATTTGCACCACTGAATTCTGAACGTCCACCGCACCGCACCACACAGCGTGTATCGCCAAGTGCGTGGCTGTGTGTAGTATCACCGTGGACTGCAGAAAACTACCTGCACTAGAACAGAGCGCTGGTGTGGCCAAATGTGTGCATGTGTGTACTTGCTCCACTGAAAGCCGGTATCGCACCAGATTTCGGGTGTCGCCTTGTGCGTGTGTGTGTGTTATTGTCACAGCACACTCGTTCGTCTTTTTTCGTTTTTCGCTTGAGCCACTCGATTTCGTTCTTCGCTGATTTTGGCAGCGCACGAGGGGGTTTCGGCTTCAACTTCCAACAACAACAACCACACGAGGAGGCTCGGGGACACTCATCAGGGGAAAATCGCTCAAATTAGAGCGAGAGACAGATAGAAAAAGTGAAAGGTCAATATAAAATCTTCGGCTTTTGACCGTTGGGTGTTGTTGGAAATTGAAGCCGAAACCCCCTCGTGCGCTGCCAAAATCAGCGAAGAACGAAATCGAGTGGCTCAAGCGAAAAAACGAAAAAAAAAAGATGAACGAGTGTGCTGTGTTAATAACACATACGCACGCACAAGGCGACACCCGAAATCTGGTGCGATACCGGCTTTCAGTGGAGCAAATACACACATGCACACATTTGGCCACACCAGCGCTCTGTCCCCCTGTACAAAGCGACGGAAGAAATCATTCCCTTTCGCGCATTTTCTCATGCTTTCCTTTTCCCTCCTACGGCAAATTTGTCGAGCAGCGTTTCGAGCTACCCGTCCCTGGCACCGCCTCATACCCCTCGCCTGAGCGCGCTGTCGAAGGTTTGGATGTGTTGGTGCGTCAGACGGCCAATCGCTGTCAGTCGTCGTCCGTGCTTTTTCCCTCCATAGCGCTATCTCTTTCACGCGTATGATGAATGCTCGCGAGCTGTTGTGGCGCTCAAAAAAACCGTTAACAAACATTGCGGCGATGAAGTTGCATTTTCACAAATCAAACCAAAAAAGCGCAATGAGTTCAATCGCTGCAATGTACAAATGACTAAGGAATCGCTAGTTCACGTTGGAGGGTTTGCTGTGCAACGCGCAGAACCCTAATTCCAAGTAGCGCACGCAAGACAGGTGGCCATGGCCGTGCATAGGAAAGCTTAAACCAAATTACATAAAGCTTAAGTTTATGTGACACTATGATTTTCCTTTTATATGTTGTAGATTGCACAGATATGCTGAGTCGTATGCGCATGGGTGTGAGTGTGCGTGCACAACTGTCGCCGAATGTGTTTTCTTCCGGAATGTTATGATCCATCGGTCAAAGAAAGGAAGGTGTTCATGACGGTGTTTTTTTTTTATTGTGGAGCTGCATCCTTCCCCCTGCCTGCAGCGTATGCATCGAGCAGGAGACAGTGTGGCAGTATGCAAGTTGCCCGCTGGATAAGAGCGGGCCCGCGGCACCGCCATCATTCCGCACATCTTAACAGCATGCCCGTCGTGGGTTCTAACCGCGTATGAACCGTCCGCCGTAGCAAGGGGTGACTATCCGGCTACGTGGTACTCAAGTCCTGAAAAGGCCGGCATGATCGCGTAGGCCATTACGCCAATAATAATAATAAGAAGAAGAGGAATAACATAGCGTAACAGCCCACACCCGGAGAAGAGATTGGATTATCTTTGTTGCTGCCGTGTTACCGCTGTGACGCGACAAATGCACGGAATGCAATCGACCAAAACATGAACCTACCGATCCGAACCCATTCCAAGGCAGTGCCGGTCGCACGGAGTCATGATACCGACTCGAAACCAACAAGCCACCAGATTCTGGACGGACAGGTGCAGCACCATACGCGCACCGTAATAAACAAATCCAGAATCCTCTTTTGTATGGATTCAATTCAAAATGTTGTTTCCACTTGCATTCGCTAGCTGAATTGGAAAGAAATGTGCTACATATCACACGCACGTTTGCTTCGATCGTTTGTCTTTTAAATACCCCCAACAGCAGAACCGGTCGCAAAGATGGTGGTGCCAATTAAATGGTTGTATTGTGTCGTAGGTAGCGGTAATCGATCGGGCGGCGTGCAGTGCGTTTTCTAAGAGTGCATGGAGTGTGTAGACGCAGCCGGTGACAATGCACGCATTAGAATCAAACAGTTTTGGAGTTCCCGCACGCACACACACACACACGCGCACGCACGAACGCATGCACGCATGCACGAATGCACGAATGCACGTACGCGCGCACGCGAGCACGCACCCACGAAAGCGCGCAGGCGAGCACACACCCCCCATCAACCCCCACCCCCCCTTCCGCATGATCGATTACGGCTACCTTATCGCAAGAAAGGCTTGTTCCTCACTCAAAGCACCGGGAGGGGAGGGGGACCGCCGCATGATAGAGTGGACGATCACTTTCCCCGCGCTGTGTGTGTGTCCGTGTGTGTGTGTCGTGGCCAGAAAACTCGAGACAAATTCCGGCACATTGAAAAAATAATATTTTTTAATGCCACTATACACCGTGCTACATGATGCTTAGAAGGTCGTTGAAGCATCAAACCTGTTCAAATTAAAAAAATATTAGATTAGTGTTAGACGTTCTCGTACGCTTGTTTTAAATAGGCTTCTTCACCCTCAATTGGCAGGGGCATCGTATGGTCTCATCAGCAGCGGCACGAAATAAAATAAACCATCAATACACCGATAACACTTTAAATCCCAAAATGAACCAGCTTCTCCCGTATCGTCAAGGTCACACACAACAAATAAATGCTAACACTCACCAATAACAATACACAACCGCAATGTACATATATACCAACGCATACACACAATCAGCTGACGGCGAAAGGCACGGGCTGAAGCTCAAGTATGGCAAGGCAGGGAGGGGAAAGGGAGTGAGAGGAAGAGGAGGAAGGAATGGGCGCCAATATTTTTTGAATTTTTCGGTCGTTTTTTTTTGCTCCGCCGTCTGAAATAGTTCATCCATTCCTTCAGCAGATGGCGCTCGTTCCGCACCTAAAAACTGCAAGAAATACGCCGGCTATCGTAGTTTTGGCTGAAGTCTAGCGTATTTTTTTGCGTATTTTTTGACGCAAAACTACGCAAAAAACTACGCAGAAAACTGCTCGAATTTTCGCAGCGGGGTTCTAGTACAGGTAGTTTTCTGCAGTCCACGGTGATACTACACACAGCCACGCACTTGGCGATACACGCTGTGTGGTGGACGTTCAGAATTCAGTGGTGCAAATACACACATGCATACACTTGGTGACACACGCTCTGCTGTGCGGTGATATTTGTGATCTGTGTCCAGTGGTGCAAATATACACACACACACGTACTTGGCTACACACGCAGTACGGCGCGGTTGGCTTGGCAGAAGCGCATACACACATTCACGCAGTAGGCTTTACTTTCAGTCCAGTGAGGTTGGTGCTTGTGTGGTGTTTCAGCTCTTGGTGGTCAGCGGATAAACCCCGTAAAAATGGAGATCATTCTAATTTAAGGTAAGTAAAAGTGATTAAAATTATCAACCAACATCCCCCCTTCTAATTAACATAATTTTTCTTCCATTTCATGTGTGTTTCACGGCGAACGGAGACAACAAAACCTGTGGCAGTGTCGTGGTGTTGGAGATGGTGGCCCGTACAGTGCAGCGAGAAGAACTAGGCGCGACAGCGATGTGGAGCAGAAAGTGCTGTGCTGATTTTTCTCTGAGCGAGTGTAAAAAGTGTTTGTTAAATTATGTGCGTTAATTTAGAATTAAGTGCAGTGATTATTGTGCATGTATTGTGTTTTTTTGTATTCTATGTTGGTTCGATATTCAATAAATCGAATCATGTTGATATAATGGTCCGCACTGTATCATTTTGGAAAGAAATCCTGGCAAAAAAGGGGGAGGGGGCTATTTTAACGAAGGAACGTGCCGAACCCCGTTCGGGTTTTGCTTCGGCTTCGGGTTTGCTTCGGCTTCGGGACCCGACGGATCGGTTCAATAATTTCGCCAACTCAGCTTCAAAGCCAGCTTCAATCTCAGCGGATCTCTGAGTGCTGGTGACTGGTGGGAAACACATTGAGAACTGCAGAGCGCACCGTGCGTTACGGGTGGGGTGGGGGATGGCTCGCGCGAGGGTGTAACTCATTCGTCGAAGAGACACTGTATTTCGACAGCGTCACTCAAATCACTCAAAAAATACACTCATTTTGCCGGACGGGTCACGCTTACGTTCTTGTTCTACGACGCCCCCCCCCCCTCTCATTCGCCTCTCAGATCTATTTTTAGATCATCACCACTTCCATCGACGGCGGTCGATGTGACGATGTGTGTCGTCGCGTGTGTGTTGTCAATTTGGTCAGAAAAACTTTTTTTTTCACACCTCAAAATCTCTGACTTGGAGCGTCGGCGTTCCGATTGAACCATCGCGACTTTGATCAGTGCGCGCGGCTAAAGCGACCTTTTGCATTGTGTTGTACGTAGCGTGTGCGCCAAAATTTTAAGAGTGCGCGGAGAGTAAATGTGGTTTTTTGGGGGTGGGGAAATGAGATACAGAGTCAAATATCGCTGCACATTAACACATACATTCTCACTGCACGGGTTGAACTGCGAATACTCAATTGTGAGAGAATATACTCGACCGCTCGCGCATGAGTGCAAGCAAGCGCAGGATAGACGATAGAGGGAGAAAAACAATTATTTTGCTCCAAGCTTTCTATTTTTGTTCCGTTGGGAAGTGCTAGCACTGTCCTAGCACTTCCGCACTGTGCTCAGAGAGCGTACTGTGCGAAAGTGCTAGCACTGTGCTAGCCCAGCCGCACTGTGTGAAAGAGCTGGCATAGTTCTAGCACTGTTGCTCTGTGTTGCCAATCACTGTGCGAAAGTGCCATCACTGTGCTAGCACTGTGTTTATATTGTTTGTTAGTGCAATTAGTTGCGTTTGTGAAAAAAAATCAATCAAAGGACAATCATCAATGCACTAGTACACTAGTACATGTACATAGTACATGTGAAGCCAACCAATTCTTAGTTAAACTTAACGGAAAGTCATATATTCAAATGATGAATGGCATCTTTGAATACATAAATGCCGATTATGTGACTCAAGTGCTTGAGAAAAAGTATCAAAAATGCTCATTTTCTATTATGATCCATGTTAGAGCACTCGATTTGTCTCTGGTTTCATATATCGAACTGAACGAAGGTCATTTGCATTAACTAACTCAAACGGGGACCGTTTTTTGTCCAACAGCTTTCCGTTGGATTAAAGCTATGGAAATCGTTTTATGTAATATTTAAATCACACGGATTGTATGTAATTACATTCAAAAGGGATTTTTTGTAATTATTCACTAGAAAAAGGGTGGGAATAACAAAATACACAGAAATTAGAAAAGCATACAACAAGTGCTACTTTTTATGACATTGCCAAACACATTTAAAGAACAATAATATGCCAAACGTAAAAATAATTATAAATTGGTACGATCCCTCCTGCGTTACGCGTTGCAGTTTGTTTTGACAATCAAATCCATTTCAGATCAATTTGGTAGCAATAGCCGGCAATAGCAATAGCCATCGCGAATAAATAAACACATTTTATCAGTCGTTTAAAGTTCATTTTGGTTTAACCGAGTTCATTTCTTGTTCATTCCTGTTAAAATAAACGACCGTCAAAACAGTTAACGACTGCTCGATATCGCATATAGGCAAACACGGGGAAAAAAAATCGATCAGTATAATTAAACGACTGTTAATTTGTATCGCATACGCTCTTGACAGTCGTTTGTTTAACGACGGCATAGGACCAGTCGTTAAAATTAACCAATGAACTCAATGCGATCGCAATGCCAAATTCTAGCGATTTTTAACGACTCTGGTTAATTTAAACGACTGTTAATTTTAAACCAATTCTTTCGCGATGCCAGCTACTATTATCAATAGCACAATTTGATTTTTAAATCACTCTTGTTGTTTTTTTAGAGGCCTTTCGCATCTTTTGCAAATTAAATCACGCATTTTGAGATTATTTATATCCTATAACAAATTTTACAAAAAGGTTCTCATTTTCAATCTCTCACTATAGAGCGTTACTTTTTCACTCCTATAGTGAGACGAAGTTGGTTAGTGAGTTGATGGTAGGTGCGGATAGCTTGGATGATTTTTGTACCGTGTTGGTTTTCTTGCACACTTTACACCGATATAGCGATTCATTGGTGTAGGCGTTGCACGAAAAACGACAACCATGTTTACCTCAAACAAACATACGAATAATATGTTGTGTAATATTTATGAAGTGATCTAAATAGTTTAAAAATAAAATAAGTACAAGTAAGCTAAAATTTTATTGTATCAGCTTCCATGGTATGTTGGTACGGGCAACCACTGGATCACACACCGCTGCCAGACTGATATCGTTATTGGCCGCATGGTGTACTGTTGATGTCTGGATTGCGGCAAGACGACAGCAAAATATCCAGGACCCTACAGGAAGCAGTTTCATTTGAAATTCTCAACATCTGCGTCACCTATTTGCCCTTATATTGTCGGAGGGAATGTCCCAGAATCCTTTTTTATTGTAGGACGCAAACGTGAAAAGATTTGTTAAAGGCAAAGTCGGAGCCAGTGCACCGTACACACTCGGAGCAGAATCGGCTGCTGCGAGCTGTCAAGCACGTCAAAGTGCAGCGACTCATTGGCCTGTATCGTATACCATTTCGATTGCGATCGAAATCGAAATCCGATGAACAAAAGTTCATTTTGAATGAACAAAATTCACTTTGGTATCGCATACGGGTTGTTCATTCGATCGTAATCGAAATCGAAAAGTCAGTTTCGACCAGTAGACAAATCCTATGTAAAACATCGAGCAGTCGACTATTTTGTCGACAATTGGTATCGCATACGCTCTTTGTCGATCGAATTCATTTCGACTAGGTAGGGGGTAGTCGAAATCTCTTGTACAATCTGATTTCATTCATTTTTTTTTTGAAAAATAACAAAAAAATGCATGCAGACATGAAAAATATGAGTGAAATTATTATTTACAAAACAGTAATGTATAAATTTATGGAACAATAAATGAATAAAAATCTGTTCAAATTATTGCATATCACTTTAATTTAATGTTAATTGTTGTTCTACAAACCCAACAGTTTAAACATTCTTTCACCATTCCTCCACTTTTGCTCAAAGAATGACTTAGCTGGACTGTTATCAAAAATAAATGCATCGTGATTCGATCCACTATATTTGGCATTAACATACCGAATGATGTGTTTGTGGTCACATATCTGAAACAACATTTTATATTAGACACTATACGAACACCTATGCTGTGTTTTAATTACAAGAAGCGCATTTAAGCTGTAGAATCCTTTCCTGTTGAAATATATTACTGAGTCTTCAGTAGGAGCTATCATTCTGATATGTGTACCGTCCACAGCCATAACAGCACCAGCAATGCCAGATTTACCATAGAAAAATCTACGTGCCTCCATTTGTTCCTCCTCCGTCATTTCCAGCGTTATGTGCCTCTTAAGTTCATTTTCCAGAGCACGTAATGTTTCATCGAACATTTCGGAAAATGTCGATTGTCCCATTGGCACCGTAAAATCGTTGCCTACACCCAGCTGGTAGGATCCTTGTGCTAAAAATTTTAGAGCTGCTGCCAGTTTTTGTTCTGCAGATAACCCACGATTGTGTTTCGGCATTATTGCTGGTTCAATTTTTTCAAGGATATCTAAAAATAAATCCTTCGAAATCCGGAAATTTTTCCTAAAACTATAGCAAGCTATCAGTACAAGTGCTTCTTCTACCCGGACTGTTTACTTACGCGGCATCGTCTAAACTCAAAGGATCTAATTCCTTTCGCAATTTTCGCCGATATTTCTTTAAATCCACATTTGCGGATCGACGATCACGATTGTACAGTAAAATTGAAGCAATCATCATTAAATAGCAAAGCACAATGATAAAATGTATTCTCATTCACATGTATTCACTGCTCCCTGCATTCGCAATGTAAACAAACCGCTGTTTGACAGAACGCAAACTGCTCGACAAGTCGATCGTATAAGTTTTCTCGATCGAAATCGACAAATCGTATGCGATACCTATTTCGAGACGATTTCGATTTCGATCGACAATTTTGCTTCGATCGCAATCGAGTCGTGTTTTCTTATACGATACGGGTCATTGATCAGCACCTGCGGTAAATGGTGCCGCAGAAGACGCTGACGATGTTTCCTGTATTCTGCAGTTATCCGACTTTATGCAGATAGGACCAGACCTGCTACAATACGCCTTATCCGTTGCCGAAATATTTTCCCTGGTGAACGCGAAGCACTCTTATGCTATTGATGTGCTGGACAACATATTAGTATACGTGAATCGTTTGAACAACGAATAACGAATTACAATGTAATTACCGCAGCAGTGGATAGCTACGGTTTGACAGAACAATCCAGCCGAGAGGAGGCACATGGGCAGATCTTTTTCTTTGATGGACCTGGTAGCACCGGGAAGCCGTTTCTGTTCGAAACTATTATTGCGTACACGGGATGCCAATCAAAAATTGCAATCGCAGTGGCTCCAAGTGGAATTGCTGCTCTGCTACTGACCGGGGGACGTACGCTTCACTCTACATTCAAGCTATCGCTATACCTGGACGCTAACAGTTCCTGTAACATCCATGTATAGTCAGCACAGGCTGAATTGATGCAAAAGGCATCACTAATCTTATGGAAGGAGAATTCCATGAGCAGCTGCTATGCTCTCCAAACAGGGGTCTCCAAACTAATAATAGGCTCGTAGTTTGGAGATCCCTGCTCTAGAAGCTCGCGCCCACGATCACGCCCTGCAGGACGTTATGGGAAATCGCTGAACGTTCGGTGATAAGGTGGTGCTGGTATGTGGCGACTTTCGACAGATACTGCCAATCGTTTCGCTTGGTACCAACGTTCAGGTCCTGCAGCAGTGCATCCGGCGAAGCATGCTGGGGGGCAAATTTAGGGCATTGTGTTTGCGGGAAAACATGCGTGTGCCGACAGCCCAGACTGTTCAAGATGCTGAAGAGCGGAAAGAGTTCGTAGAATACGACATTCCCGGGATTCGATAAGGCGTATGCCAAGATACCACGGTACTTGATGTTACCTGGAACATATGACCCGAAAGATCAAATTTATCGCAAACAGTGTGTATTTTGATTAAAAAAAAATTATTCAAACCGGTACACCACTCACAATTCAATTTGTAGTACATTTAATAAAGAAAATTATCAAATCCTATACACTGCAAATTTTGTTATAAATAATATAAGCACACAAAAAATTCTTTTACAAAGGATTCAAAAACAAAATGATCATTTGAAGTGCAATTCTTATATCGTTGATAAGACGTATATGTCCCAATAAACGTTGCGTAGCCCTGTAACCGGGCCATTTTAACTAGTACAAATCAAATATTCAGTGCGTTTCTAGCGTTATATTTACGAAATATTACGTATTTATTGTAAAAAATAATATTTTCTGTGCAAAAAGCTACGAGCACTTGTGTATGTAAACATATACAATGTTAATAAAGTCTTTTGCACAGAAAATCGCCATTCTTACCATAAATACGTAATATTTCATAAATATAATGCTCAAACGCATAACAGCAATGATCTTAATCATATAATTACAAAATGCGTGTGTTAGCGCCTGGATGTATGCAGAAAAGTTAATAGCATACAAGTAGCCATAATATAAGGAACGATTAGAGTAGGTGTTAGTGAGAACGCGTGCGTATATCGAAATGCATGAACAATAAATGTTAGAGTCTAAGTTGAACCACCGTACAGAACACATCGGTTTTTGATTTAGTTATTGAACAGCGTGTTTGAATTTGCAAAACGATGCGAAAGGCCTCTAAAAAATAACTTGAGCGATTTAAAAATCAAATTGCGCTTGTGAAAAATAGCATCGTTGCGGTCAAACAACAACTTTTGACAGCTAAACTGAATCTTGAGCTTCTGAAATTGTTTTGCTGACATCCCGTTCTGACTTGTAAAACCCTGTAACGTAAGAGAAAAAAAAATGGAGAGTTAAAGAGAATAAGTAGAATTTAAATTAAACTTACAGGTTGTTGCAAAGATGATGGCTTAGAAAAATTTGATTAAGCAGCCCATTTATATTAAGATTGCAGATTTAGTGGAGCAACGATAAGATGCCAACGCACAATAGTTTTGCAAAAAAAAAAAATGTACACCCACGAAATTCTTTTGAATTTTTCATTTTGACAGCATTCATTAGGTAGGTTTATAATGCAGGGAATTGGGGATTGAAGCAGACCGAAACGTACCGTAGAGTTCTCTGAGTGACATCTATACCTAACATCTATATCTAACATCTATATCTAACAAGGCCAGATGAAAGCGAGAACAAAACAAACGGTTTCAATACCGATTCTCTCTGAGATTGTTGGGAGGGAGGCAAAAGAGATAGAAACATTTCTTCACGGCTTAACATCCCTCTCAACAATCTAAGAGAAAGTTTGTATGCAAACCCCTATTGATGGTTTGCTGCTTGTTCTCTGCTCGTTGGTATAAGAACTCAGAGGACTCAAAAAACAATTTTAAAATAAAGTGGCGCTCTGTGATGTCACGGAGCGCATTGAACTCCCTCCGAACAATGATCTGTTCCAACTGGCTCGAGCCATCACCACACCCGCTGTCAAAATGAAAAACTCAAACGAAACTCTTTTGTTCACTTTTATTGTGCAAAAACCGTATTGTGTTAACTGCAAGTTGAACAGTTCTTTCAGCTGATATGAAATAATTTCCATGGTATAAAGTGTATTTATTAGCTGACAATCTATGAGTATAAATAAAACCGCTATTTTTGATAACTTGAATCATTATATACCGTTTACTTACATTTGTATTATTATAGGCGACCTGTCATACCGGCTTGGTCCTTCGTGTATTGGTGTGTGCTGGTGATTCTGTTGCTGGTTGTTTCTGCTGATAAGCTGTAGGTATAATTTAAGGGTATTTATATAGTTGTACACAAAAGCAAGCAGAACATTTACTTCCATTATCATCGTTGTAGATATCAATGGACAATTGTATCATCGGAAACAGTGTGGAGGCTTCCAGGATCGGATACGTGGAGCGGAGTGCGTTTGAAAACATGGCTATTAAAAATAGCAAACATATTAATACACTGACCAACATGACCAACCAATCCATGTGCATATGAAGCTGGAAACAATGATAAAGTTACAGCAACAAAATCAATCTGATTCCGCCCAATCCACTTCTGTTTTAGAATATGTTTTTCTGCCAGAGGAAGAAGACTTTAGACGAATTTAGTTTTCCATTAATTGCATCGCAAGCTAGCCTTGAAGAATTTGATGCTGTTGAAGCGAGCAACCGAAGTGACGGAATTAACTTTTAACAGGGTTTGTCGTTTGGAATGCTGCTGGAGTAGACAAGGGCGCAGTAAGATCAAAATAAAAATTCCGTATTTACAAAAATGTTTTGAGATTTTTGAGAATATAGCTGTAGCAGTTAGTGTAGATGGAGGAGAGAAAAGGGTTGATTTTTTTTGTTTCAATGTTTTGTTTTTTTTTTGTTCAGTGTTATTCGAGGAGCATTTAAACGCAAGGCGAAGAACGGGAAGGATACAAAATAAGATTTAGTGTTATCACTACTAGCGTTTACTTTGATAAGTTTAAAAGAATTGTTGAATTCCTATTTTGTTAATTAAATAAATTTATTTTTTGTTAATTAAATAAATCTAGGAATAACAACGATGCATAAGATGTAATTCTATTACTTATTAAAATCAAACATTCACGTTTTGAAATTTTGAAGTGGTATTAGTTTGAGTGAATAGTTAATAAATGACCGAATTAATAGTTTATTAGTAAATAGTTCATGAATAGTTGTAAGTTAAAAGTTAACTTTTTTTATTCAGGACGAACGATCCAAAAAGGCCGTATTGCTTAAGTAATAGTAAACTTATAATAGTCCTTAAATTGATACAGGATTGTACTCGACAGATATTGAACATCCAGATGACTCCAGGCGATTCCGAACAACTCCGAACGACTCTGGGTGATTCCGGACGATTCTGAATGACTCCGGATAACGCTGGCGAACCTACCTTCCGCAGTCGATTCCGAAATTATCGAAATTGGATTGGAGTCGACTCCGGATTTTTTGCCAACTATTCAAAACAGTTGAATTAAGTATAGCATAATGTCCTTCATTCTTACTATAATTATTTGCAGTCAGTACGCTTGTAAACGTCAAAGTGAGAGGACGTGTTTTGACCAATTTGCAAGCCATCATGAGCAAGTTTCAGCGGTACGGAAGTAACACCTTCCGTATCGATTATTCGGAAGCTCCTATTAGACCAACGCTAGACGAAACGGCAGATTTTCTGTTTACCGTTCTTAAAACTGGCGCGGATGTCTCGATGGTGCAACGGAACACTGCACAAAGTGCAGTATATGTTACCATGCCAACACTCGAACGTGCATTGGTCATAGTGAACGAGCACAACGGGAAACACTTCGTCACGCACGAGGGGAAGCAGCACAAGATCGCAATCGAGATGGTGGATGATGCGACGGAGGTGAAAGTGCGCGATCTGCCACCAGGGTTTCCCGACGCAGATGTTGTTGCTGAACTGGGCGGTTTTGGTGAGGTACTCACGATTGTTCCCGGCGTTTGGGGCGCAGAAACGCGGCTAGCTGGGATCCCGTCGGGTGTGCGCATTGTCCGCATTAAACTGGCTAAGCCCCTACCATCTTTCATCACTGTGTGCGGAGAGGTGACAGGGGTGATCTACCGAGGACAACAACAAATGTGTCGTCACTGCAATGAAGCCGTACACCACGGTCTCAGCTGCATCCAAAACCGCGTGTGTCACTTTCGGAACAACGAAAAATCATACGCTGGAGCCGTACGGCAGACTCCCACACCAATAGAAGTTACAACTTCACCATCAGTGGCAGGCACTAACACTAAAGGACGCGGACGTAGAGGAAAGGTAAGAATCACTACGCTTACTAATACAACACCGCCCTCGTCAAGTGCTGCTCAAAACACAGCACCGCAACGTCCAGCAGGCGCATCAAAAATAGCTAACCGACTGGTCATCCCGGTCGTGCCGGTTTCTAACGTTCGGCCTTCAAGCCCGAAACCGAACAAAAAAGCCAGGGAAGAGCAACCCCAAGGAAAAGCGAATTTTAATTATTCTGCTTCAAGCACTACGGTGGTTGCTATGCATGCTGCAGTTACGTCAGCCACAGCCTCTGCCGCCGCTCCTGCCGCTGTTCCTGCCGACGCTCCTGCCGCCGCTCCTACCGCTGCTCCTGCCGACGCTCCTGCTGTCGCTCCTGCTGCCGCTCCTGCCGCTGTTCCTGCCGCCGCTCTTGCCGCCGCTCCTGCCGCTGCTGCTGCTGTTGCTCCTGCCGCTGCTCCTGCCGCTGCACCTGCTGCTTCTGCTGCCGCTGCACCTGCTGCTTCTGCTGCCGCTGCCGCTACTGATGCCACTGTTCTAGCCGCCACGGCAAACGAACACATGAGAGTGGACTGCACGGCGGTAATGTTCAAAGCACCGCTCATAATTCCTTCCTCCTCCTTTCCCATCTGCTCCTTAGATGAACAGTTTGCGGTAAAACGCAAACAATTTCCGGAGACTATAATTTAGCAACTATTAACATTAATGCAATATCTAATGCGACAAAATTAGAAGCCCTCAGGACGTTTATCCGGACGATGGACTTGGACATCATATTTCTTCAGGAAGTGTGTTGTGCAGATCTCTCGATTCCTGGATACAATGTAATTAGCAATGTTAACGTGGTGGAGAGAGGTACGGCGATTGCTTTACGTGACCACCTAAAATTCTCTCATGTTGAACGCAGCTTGGATTCACGTCTAATTTGTCTTCGGCTTGAGAGTAATGCCACCCTATGCAATGTTTACGCTCCATCAGGGAGTCAGCGGAGAGCGGAGAGGGACGATTTTTTCGAACAAACGTTACCATTCTATCTGCGGAATGCATGTGATCATGTTATTCTCGCGGGCGACTTCAACTGTGTGTTGGAATGGAAGGATGTGACGGGCGCGAGAAATTTCAGCCTTTCTTTGCAAAACGCGGTAAATAACATGGGTTTGTGTGACAGCTGGGAGGCTCTCCGAGGAAACGAGGTGGAGTATTCTTATGTCACCAGTGGTTCTGGATCACGTATCGATCGGTGTTATGTTTCTTCCTCACTGAAAACACAGTTAAGAGCGACCGGTATGCATGTCCTTTCCTTTTCGGATCACAAGGCTCTCATCGTTCGTCTCTGCCTACCAATCGCGCCGAGTCGTATGCGCAGCAACGGCTATTGGCAACTGAGACCACACGTGCTATCCGAACAAAATCTGGGGGAGTTCAGATGCAAGTGGAACTATTGGACCAGACAGCGAAGAAATTACGGCTCGTGGATGCAGTGGTGGGTAGAGCTCGCGAAGCCTAAAATAAAATCGTTTTTCCGGTGGAAAACAAATGAACGCTATCAAAGTTTCCGCTTGCATCATGAACTCCTTTACAGAGAGTTGAAGTCCGCATACGAGAGATATCTTTCTGACCCATGTGAGTTAGTAAATATCAATCGTGTGAAAGGAAAAATGCTAATGCTCCAGAGGCGTTTTTCTGAGGACTTCGCCCGCATAAACGAAACACGTCTATGTGGCGAAAGTATTTCAACTTTCCAGTTAAAGGAGCAGAGGAAAAGGCGAACGGTGATCGACAAGCTTACATTAGATGACGGTTCGCACTTAACTGAGCCTCATGAAATAAATGTTCATATTGAGGGCTTCTTTAGAAATCTTTACACGACACACGATACACCCAACACAATTACAGACAACACATTCACAAGCACACGCGTTATTCCCGAGGACTGTGAAACCAACAATCGTTGCATGGACGAGATCACTTCTTGTGAGCTTTTCGATGCAATTAAAAGATCAGCTTCGCGGAAGTCCCCCGGCCCGGATGGAATACCAAGAGAGTTTTATCTCCGCGCCTTCAGCACCATTCAGCGTGAGCTTCTGCTCGTGCTCAATGAGGCTCTCTTAGGAGAGATTCCTCCAAGTTTCGTTGACGGGGTCATAGTGCTGGTTAAGAAAAGGGGAGGTGGGACAACCATGTCTGCATTTCGACCTATATCACTCCGGTCAACGTAGATTACAAGCTTCTGTCGCGGATTGTCAAACACAGAATCGATGGCATCATCGGTAGGTGGGAGATAGTCTCGACAGCGCAAAAGTGTTGTAATAAACCATGCAACATTTTTCAGGCTGTTCTTTCCGTTAAGGAGAGGGTGGTAGATTTGCAGAGGAAACGAAAGTGTGGTAAGCTTGTCTCCTTCGATCTTTCACATGCTTTTGATCGCGTCAATAGAGACTTTCTCTTCAACAACATGCTCTCTTGGGGTTTCAATTCGGGGCTAGTGGGGCTTTTGAGAACAATTGGTGAACGGTCCACCTTCCGTATCCTTATCAATGAAATCCTTTCTCCTTCCTTCCCGATCCTTCGTTCCGTCCGTCAGGGAGATCCCCTTTCCATGCACCTTTTTATCCTCTACCTTCAACCCCTCATCACAAGATTAGAAGGTATTTGTTGCGATCAGGATGACCTGGTCAATGCATATGCCGACGACATCTCTGTGGTGACAACCTTTCCTGACAAAATCGAGCGTGTGCGGGAACTATTTGAGGCATTTGGAAGTGTCTCTGATGCTCGTCTCAACGTGGACAAAACCAACGCACTCGACGTAGGAATCGTTAGTGCTTCCACAATAGTATCTGTCCCATGGCTACACACTGTTCAACGGCTTCGACTGCTCGGAATTCTATTTTCGAATAACATCCGAGATGACATGGGACAGAATTGGGACGTCGTAATCCAGCACTTTAGATCTCTAGTGTGGCTTCTCAACACCTTCCTGCTACCGAAGCTGTGGTACGTGGCGTCAGTTTGTGGCGCCAGAGCATTGGACATTGCGAAGGTCACTAGTGTTATTGGTTCCTTTCTGTGGCATGGCACTGGAGGAATCCGGATCCCACTTCATCAGCTGGCACTACCACGGAAGCGAGGTGGTCTGAATCTGCACATACCAGCAGTTACAGTTCATGTTCTCTTGACGAACAGGTATGTTGCAGAACGAGAGTGCCTAGCAATCGGTGAGCCACACATCATCAGGGCCGGTAATCCACCGGATCTCTCAAGCATTCCGACTACATATCCCTGCCTGAGAAACGTGATCAAACAACTTGCGTACGTGCCACCAGAGTACGGTCAAAGGCCATCGTCTCGGCTGTTGCGGCGTATGCTTACGAGCAGATTACCAGACGCTAAGATAGTGCGTGAGACACGACAACACAGCTGGAGAAGGATCTGGAGAAACGTCAATTGTCCAGCCTTATCATCGCTTCAACGTTCGACACTTTTCCTACTGGTCAACGGAAAAATTCCAACATGCGATCTCCTTTTCCGAATGGGGCGAATTGTTACCAACTCATGTCTGTTTTGTCCGTTCGTGGAAACCCTGGAGCATAAATTTTCATGTTGCAGAAGAGTTTCTGCGGCTTGGGAGCTATTGCAACAGAAAATTACTGCGTTAGCTCCAGGTTGTGCTCGTTTTTTTAACTGTTTGCAATTCCCAGTACTAGCCGGAGTTAGTACTGAACAGAGAATAGGTGTTTTGCGTTTGTTTGCAAACTATATCATCCACATCGTTGGTAACAACGATGGTATGATTGATCTAGGTGTACTGAATTTTTGTCTAACGTTATAAAATATGTTATGTTTTTTTCCCTGCGTCATTCTGTTTTTGTACATAAATTAGTTCATAAGCATTAGACTTTACTCGCAAATATATATATGTTTAAAAAAAAAAGTATAGCATAATGTCCTTCATTCTTACTACAATTATTTGCAGTAGTACTACTATTACCGAACATAACATTACTTGCTTACAAATTATCTAATGCATAAGTGTCCTGAATCGCTCCCAATCTAACAACGCTATTCGTCAGTCGATTGCTTTGGTCTAATGGGAACGTGTGGCTTATGGTGGCTCGATCACTTACTTTGGCAGGCTTAAAATATTATGAAAATACTTGCATTAGAGTGTGTTTGGAATAAAGGTCCATGAAGTGTACTTGCCTGAAGCTCTATCTATTAGAGCGGTTTATTTTCAAGCATCTCCTTAAAGATTAAACAGAAGCAGGCAAAGCCATTTGTGCTGACCTCCCTGCTGCTCATGGATATTATTCATATTTATATTCGTATTCAATGTTTTTCAATGTTTGCTAAACAAAATAGATTGTTACACACAAAATTAACTTAAAATTTGAAAATATTTAAAATTTTAAAAGGCCATAATGACAAAACAGTAGTAGTAGGGTACAAATGATTAATTAGGATTTTAGGTGATTGCGGAAGGATATTATCGAAAGATGTTAATCAAAGTGACGGGAAGAGGCATTAAAGACACTCGTTGCAAGTAGTATTGGGTGTTTACGACCAACAGGTGTACGACGAGAAGGGATATTTAAAGGGCGACGCATACGAAGAGGACTGCAGGGCATATAAAGATAGATACAGGAGATCAAATGCGAAACATCGGTGATGCCAAGCAGCCATAGAACGACGAGCTTCCAGAATTTCAAGACCCAGAAGCCGACATCTATTCTTGTACGACATCTCCCTACTAACGTCCTCTAATTTCTGGATTGCAAATCTGGTGAATGCTCGTTGGACCCGTTCGATACGTACGTTATGTACTTTGGCGGTGGGGGTCCAAAGAACCAAGCAATATTCGAGCGTTTTCCTCACGATTGAACAGTACAGGGATTTTAGACAAACTGGGTCTGTTGCTGCGAGTCGTAAACAAATACAGCAATTACCCGCAGTACGCAATACTCGATATACGCGAATGCGCAGTGCGTGATTCCTCTAAATTTGACAGCTTTGGGTGTTTTTTGAAATAATTCTCATGTTTTGAAATATTGTAAGCTCTTTTTGAATTTCACTAATGTTCAAAACCCATTTTGCATCGAATTTGTGCGATAGCTGTTTTACAATAAAAATATTTGAGCGTTTCTACATACACCGAGAAAGCAGCTGAGAAAATAACTGACAGCATTCTTTGACAGCGACTGACAGCATTTTCGGTGAGAGAATTCTCTTCGGCATGCAAAGAACGATGGAGCTGAGAAAAAATTTAATTGGCAGTTTATAGCGATCGATAAATTATAGTTTGCATTTTTGCCGTCTAATAATCTTAAAAATATTATTAAAAAGTAAAAGAAACCTTTTTTGATCTCATTTTAGCGATTCCAATGGATTTTTTCAACATCATTTTAAAAGTCTCATCTCGGCGTTTTTCAGAGCTTCTACACACACCGGCGTGAGAAACCTGTTGTCAATTCTCTCACAGCCATCTCTCACCTGCAGCCTCGGTGTATGTAGAAACGCTCTTTAATTCAAAACTTTATGCCGTAACTTTTTGACCCTCAAACCAGTAGTATAAACTTTTTTTTCCATTTAAATCCGCTATACGCGAAAACTCGAGATACGCTACTGTGCTCGCTCCCGTACGATAGCGTATATCGGATAATTACTGTAGAGTAAAACTGTCTCCGCAACTGACAGTCAAATATTCAGCATTTGCGATCGCGAGAGATTCTACTATCTCACCTACAGAGGGCACTGTAACGGGTTCGGGTACAGGGAAAACGAATGACCTCAGGATCAGGAATCGGGTTCCTCGCCATTGAGATTTAGGCGGCGGTCTGGGTGCAATCGAACAAGACAAACAAACACGAATCTGTTCGATAGGTGCTCTGTCAGCTGTTCGATGTCTTATAGACCTGTCATGATGCACTACAATACGCATATCTTTTCATGTCGAAAATGAATCATTTTCATAGTTTAAATGAATATCCACCTACAGGGGGAAGATTCAACTCATAATTTACTAGTTATTCACATCAATAATAACATAAAAATCATTCAAATTTAATATTGAAAAGTGTAAACAAACGTCCATGCGAAAACACATGCAGCACATACACATGCATTATGTACACGCAATAGTTTTACACGTTTCAAACCTGTATATTTGATGTTATAATTGATTTGGAAGCATTGAAAATATTATTGATAGCTATTTTAAATATTTTTCACGCAATTTTAAGAAGAAAAAAGACAAACTACGTATAGAAACTTGAAAATGTCCCAAATTAAATTCTATCCACTGTATCTGTGAAATGTTTGACAGCCATGGTACTCAAAGCACAGCCCTCCTAGCAAAGAGAATGTAAAAGTGTGCGTCTTTCAAGCGAGAGGCATGTAGAAGCAGGGGAAGACGGCTGGAAATACGCGGAATTGCTCGGAGGCGAGAGCGTGTTTTGCTTTCTATACAGTTTTTACACTCACACAACCACACATGTGTGGATGTGTGCGTTCCCGTCCGGCAAAATGAGTGTATTTTTTGAGTGATTTGAGTGACGCTGTCGAAATACAGTGTCTCTTCGACGAATGAGTTACACCCTCGCGCGAGCCCTCCCCCACCCCACCCGTAACGCACGGTGCGCTCTGCAGTTCTCAATGTGTTTGTGTTCTTTCGAGCCATGCTACGAACACATGTAAAGATAGTTGTTTCTTTCGTTTCTCGTTTTCTTTCATGAACAGACACGATCGCAAATGCGCACTTATTCTAAAAGCAAACACAAACACGGTCATTTTTGGTTACATTAAACACTTTATTGAAACATAAAGTACACTTTCACAACACATTCAGAATCCTTCATACTCACGAATGACGTCATACTGCAAAGTACCGGGTCGAGCCAGGCTGCGGGAAATCTGCGTTGACTCTGTTCAGCAAATTCTTACCTGTCGATCCACGCACTGCATGTGCGTCTGTGCACACTGTTTATTCACTGCACACTTCACCAAAACACACCGGCGCACGAGACTTAAACGAAATGCGCATCAGCGCACAAACACTGCGCGCGGGACTTAGAACAAAACGCGCACAACCATCTCCGGCAAAGCGTCGCGCTGTACTGGTGGTTTTGTACGCGTAGGAGGGGGGGACATACGGAGCGATGGTTCGATGCTGTAGTGTAAGCGAGACAACACGATGTGACGAGCAGATCCAAGTTGAGCTCGCTGAAAGAAGACACACACACATTCACAGACGGCTCGTCAAAGCACGGTATTTGTATTGGTGTTAGTGAAGCGCGCGTGTAAAACAGAATGCGAACTCTCATCGCAGCGCGTTTCTCCTTGCTTCCTCAAGCTTCCTCATACCCCTCGGCCTGAATCACTCAAAATTTGGGGTCTCATTGTTTGCGTGGTTCACTTTCAGCCAGCGCGCTCAGTTTGGTTTTCTCGCAGCGGCTAGCTCGTGTCGGTGTCTCGCTCGCACTAGTGCAGCGAGTGTTCCTCGTGCGTTCCCTTTCTTGCTACCACACAAAATCGTCAGTACAGTTCAAGCCTTCGCAGTGTGAGGCCGCGCGCGTGTTAGCCTAAGTCCCGGGCGCTCGATGTAATTTGAAGTGAAGTGTTGAAGTGTTGTTTATTTCAATTCACATCGTTATGGCTTCTGCCGTATTTTAAATTGATGAAGTGTTGTGCGCATTGAAATAAAGCAGCGTTAATCTTTCATAATTCAACATGAATATGTAAATTATGCTGCTTTATTTCAATGCTTTTTTTACAGTATTCAACATAAACAACGGGATACAGGCAGTATGGCGGATGCTTGAAGTGACGATTTTTGTAAATATTTTATATAAAAAATATGTGTGATTTTGTGACAAGATTGTGGTTAGGTATGCGTGGAACTGTGCCTTTAGTTGCAATAAAGTGTTATAATATCAACCGGGTTTGATGTGTTTATGTTTTATTTCGATGCATGCGATTTTACGCAGCAAATCTATGTGAACGAAAGCGCACAGCGTGCTCCGAAAGAAACGAGGAGAAGGGGGTGTCCAGCGCAACGCGCAAAGTGCGGCAATATCGCTGCGCAAACCGAAAAGAACGCGAGGGAGGGGGTGTTCAGCGCAGCGCGCAAAGTGCGGCAACAGCGCAGCGCAAACCGAGAAAAACGCGTGAGAGGAGAAACAGCTGATCCGCGCATCCAGCGCAGCGCAAGAGGAAAGAAACGGGAGGGAGGGGGTATCAGCTGATCAGCTGTTTTGTATCGCGAGAGCGCCCCGTGTAATTTGAAGGCAACCGAGAGAGCGCTACGCGCACTTACTCTCAATTATAAAAAAATCACTGCGGCTCGACTATGGCGGACAATACAACTTCGACCGAACCCCTTCCCCCTGTTTCTACATGCCCCTCGACTGTAAATTTCGCTCTCTTTGCCTGTAGGGAGGTGGGTATCGATCATCACAGACAGAATCAACTGACATGTTCGATTCGATGTTTGTCTTGTTTGTTTGTTTGTGTCTGACAGTGCATCTCCATATGATTATATGGGTTTGTTCGGGTCGGATGTCGTGTTCGATTGCTGCTAGAGCGCCTTTTAAACAGTAGCATCACGATAGCGAACTAGATAAGTTAGAAACTGTTTAAAGGTGTACAAAAACCGCGATGAAATAAAATTTACACCCAAAGCGAAACTCGCCATTTTAGATATTTTTGATTCCTATGAGAAAGTCGCCGGTCTCGTAGTACAGTCGTCAACTCGTACGACTTAACAACATGCCCGTCATGGGTTCTATCCCCAAATAGACCGCGCCGCCATACGTAGGACTGACTATCCTGCTATGGGAGGGAATCAATAAGTCACTGAAAGCCAAGCCCAAAACTGGGTACAGGCAGGCCTTGACCGACATCGGTTGTTGAGCCAAAGAAGAAGAAGAAGATGAGAAAGTGACTACTTATCGTTACGCGAGTTCGGAAGCTAACAATCTTTAAAAAAGTTTGTTTTTGCAATAAGTGCGAAGACTTTTATCGCGAATATCCATAACTCAAAGTGCCGGGAGTGATAGTTTTTGAGTGCATTCGAAAAAATTGTCCCAGCAAGCGATGAAAATCACCGGTGCAGCGACTGACCGTGATAATGCACGCGAGTACGGAGTGATGTGGGAGAAAGGGCCGCTACCGCGGCAACAGCCAAAGTTACTCGACCCAAGAGCGAAAGGCTAATGGCGGATAAGGCCAGCCAAAATCGGGATATGAAAGCCACGCAAGTGTTGGCAAGCGAAAAGCGCGTGGACTAACCTCTCCACCTGAATGACGAGCCTTGCTCATCCCAACATGACCGCAATACAAGTTCGTCGAAGCACGACAAGTTTCGACGTCTTCAAGATGCTTAGCATTAGAACGTCGCGTAAATGAATAGAGAACAGAGGAGCAGAGTGCTGCCAGTGATAAATGTAAACAGAAGCCCCACTGTTCCAACAAGGAACCAAAATCGGGCTTACGTCCTAGTAAGGCTGCGTCATCATGAGCGTTCATCGTCTAAGTGCTCAGCATTAGAACGCCTCGTGAGAGAACAAGCTCTACAGGTGAAGCTGCGAATAGCTGAGAAGGAAAAAATGATGACAGAGAAAGAAAAAACGATGGCGGAAGCGGTCTTGAAGTGCAAGTTTGCCGCCTTGGAACTGCAGCACGAGACGGAAAGGACTAACCTCGAAGAGGTCGATGGTGACTCCGAATACTCTGCGAGCGTCACTCAAGGGTTAGTGTTGAGTGGTCAAGACGAAAGTGAACGAGAGTCCATTTTGAGATCAAAAACGACAGTGTAGATACAGGTCCAATCGAAGATCTTTTTACCGCAAGCGTATTCCAGCGTTGAACCTGTGCAACAAGAAGTTACACGCGACAAGGTAGTAGTTGTCTTGGAATTAAAGTCACCATCTACCAACTCTGAGGGAATTTGGAGTCTTCATGGACAAACTGGTAGAGGAAGCCTGTGTTGTAACCAGATACACTTCACCCAAACCTCATACACATCTAATTGTACACCGCTCAAATGTACACAGCCTATCTCACGAGCCACCAATACCTGTCATCGAGTCGAACACAACACCTTGACGCATGTGTAAAAACACTAGCCACAAGTTGAGGCAATGTGAAGCATTTAGGCACATGTCTCTATCGGATCGTTTGGTAGCGGTAAACCAGATGAAGCTCTGTCGAAACTGCCTTGCCAACCACGGGACGAAACCTTGCAAATCGAGGTACTCCTGCGGCGTTCCGGGATGTGGTCAACGACACCATAGTTTGCTGCACCAGCCGAGGGAATGGGCAACCGCCCAGCCAGCACAGTTGTAGACACACCACCAAGTGGCGAAAACAACCCTGTTACGTGTAGTACCTGTTACCATCCACGATGGAGATAAGCAAATCGATACCCACGCTTCTTAGACGAGTGGTCATCGTTGACACTGGTGGCAGCCAGGGAAACCGATCTCCTTAAACTCCGTGGTAGGATGGGCGGTTTACGACCCTCATGTGACTAACAACGCGAGTAGCCTATCGGCGGTCAGCTACGTATACAGTGTTCAGCAGCAGCAAATCGATGATAGCGACACAACGTTAAACAAAATGTTCCGTCAATACTTCACACTAGAAGAAGCGGCTGTAACCAACTACAGCGAATTTTTCCCAGAAAAGCGAGAAATAGTGCGAGCCAGACAACTACTTGAAAGTACCACCGAGCAGCGGAACAATCATTTTGAAAACTGGACAAGAATGAACAGTTCAAGCAGACCGTACACGAGCAAATGCCTATGTATATAGAAAGGGGCTACGCAAAGCAAGCGACAGTAGAAGAGTTGGCTACCGTAAATCCCAATCGTATCTGATACCTACCATTAAATGTTGTTGGGCACCCACATATACCTGATGAAAAACGCCTCGTTTGGGACGCGGCAGCAAAAGTACAAGGCATATCTCTTTATCTAGATATCTAGATATCTAGAGGAAAACAATGCAAATGTAATCGTCATAACCCTAAGCGAAACCGACAGTAACAACAGAGTGCTGGGAATGGTTTGGGACCCTATTGCCGACGTATTTCGATTCTCGTCTTTATGGTACAAAGAATTAGTACCCTACGTAGTGTAAGGAAAACGGCCTACAAAAAGAACTGTCCTTAGAGTCATTATGGGCCTTTTCGACCCATTGGGACTATAAGCCCCAATCCTTATTCATGGTCGCATGATAATGCAAGAATTGTGGTAAGTCGATATGGACTCGGTTGCAGAAATGAGTGAGCCAGAGTTTCTCAAGTGGCAGAAATGGGTGGGTCTACTACAGGCGGTTGAACGACTGGTAATACCCAGATGTTACCTTGGCGATATGTGTTCGATATGTGAAATTGGCGAACAACCCTTCATAAAGGTAGAACGAATTTCTAAGTGGAAAGTACTACTTCGAGCTGTAGTAATGCTTTTTCGATTTGTAGCTAATTTTTTTTCGATTTGTCGACGCAAGGCAAACAATCTACCACTTGAGACCATACCAGCAACAAAAAGACAAGCACAGCATATAAAGCGAAATTTGCTATCACACCAAGTCCCAGTTAAAGCTGAAGAACCTGGTAAGGTAGAACAAGTGTTGTGACGCATGGTCGTACAGCACACGCAGAATATACTGCATTCGATACGCGTTTTCCTATCATCTTACCGAAGCAACACCGCGTAACCTGCTTATTGATAGAAGATTACCACCATAGACTGGGACATGGAAACCGAGAAACAGTTGTAAACGAGGTACGTCAGCGTTTTCATATACCGAATCTGCGGGCATTAGTTGAAGCAAAAGAATGCCAACACTGCAAAATAGCAAAAAGTAAGCCATAAACTCCTAGAATGTCTCCCATACCCGTTAAACGACTCACCGCTTGGGTGCATCCCTTTAGCTACGTCGGGGTCGACTTTCTAGGACCTGTAGACGTCACGAACGGTAGGCGTAACGAAAAGCGATATGTGGCAGTGTTCCCTGCCTCGTTACACGAGCTGTGCACTTTGAGATGGTGTACGGCCTGTCAACCGACGCCTGCATCATGGCCATACGGCGATTTGTTGCGCGTCATGGTGCCAAGCGTGAAAGAAGCTATGCACACTCTAAACGATGGTCAACGGTTGAATGATGAGATATTGTTGAGCGTGTTAGCTGACTCGGCGATTTTGATTAATTCCAGGCCGTTGACATATACTTCGCTTTCGTCAGATGTAGTATCCATCACACCAAACTACTTTCTACTCGGAAGTTCAGCAGGCGCCTAGACACATATGCGCTTCTGTCCGAGTGTAACACAAGTACTTAGACACAGCTACATGAGGTCACAGCAGTTGTTCTACTTCTTATGGGATCGTTGGGTAAAAGAATACATCCCATCGCTAAACAAACGGCCTAAGCGGCACGACGACATGGTTTAGCTAAAAGAAGGCGATTTCGTGTATGTGATTGAGGGGGGTGGAAAAGAATAGACTAATGTAGTAGACGAAGAAGTACATGAAGGAAGAGACGGGCGGGTAAGACAAGCAATTGTTCGTACAGCAACTGGAAAACAGCTAAGGCGACCTACGGTTAAGTTAGCTGTACTAGATATGGAAATCAAGGAAACTGAAAAAGAGAGAAACATTGCACAACTAAAGCAGAAGATAGTTCACGGATCGCGAGAGCACATAGAAAAGTGAACACGGTATGACAGCAAGCTTGACGGGTAACTAGTTCACGGGGTGGGGTGTTACTGCAAGTCTTAAACAATTAGAGTAAAACTGTCACCTCAACTGATAGTGAAACTTTCAGCACTTGCGATCGCGAGACATTCCACAATCTCACCTACAGAGGGCACTGTAATGGGTTCGGGTACAGGGAAGGCGAATGACCTTAGGATCAGGAATCGGGTTCGTCGCCATCGCGATTCAAACAGTAGCATCACGACAGCGAACGAGATAAGCCAGAAACTTTTTAAAGCTGTACAAAAACCGCGATAAAATAAAGTTTCCACCCAAAGCGAAACTCGGTGTTTTAAACATTTTTGATTCCTATAAGAAAGTGATTACTATATCGTATCGTAAGTGATTACTATATCGAGGAGCTAACAGGGTCTAAAAATCACGTACAACACGTTTTAAAGTGTCGAGATTTCGTCTAGCATTGCTAATAGTATGGTCCAAATGAACGAAGAAGGATAAATCACTTTTAGCCATACACTAAGATTATTAATAATTTTGACCCTTTTACAGTATCTATGGAATGAGGGTGTTCACTACTGGTCACTATTACACTATCTACGATATAAGGGTGTAACATAGAAGTGCGGTATCGAGTGAATGATAAAATGTTACACTTATCAGAACAGAGGGACAAAGAATTTCTCGTGAACCACGAGGAGAAATTATTAAGGATAATTTGAAGGATATCACAACCCGATCACGATCACCACGACCCGATAAAGGTTAAAAAACCTTTCAATCATCTGCGTAACAGAGGAAACAACCAGATGGGAGAACTGAACATCATTTATGAACAGGACGAACAACAAAGTACTGAGAACGCTGCACTGAGGCACACCAACATTTGATACAAAAAGAGAGAATAATTCATCCTTAACGCAACTGCAGTGATTAACAGGACACAAGCGCGCTACACAATATCACAACGGGTTTTGTGGCTCGAAGCAATCATTTAACCACCGGCTTTAAACGTTTTTGAAGTAATGGACACATCTGAAAATCGAAAGTGCAGAGCTATGTAAAGTGCTCGTCCATTACAGGGTTTTCCATGAGTTCTCATAGCTGTGGGACACTTTATTGACTCCTTCTTAAGTGAAATGAACTTTATGTAATGGGAATTGTACGCTATCGCATCCTTGTTGGACAAATCTGATAAGAATTTCCTAGGCGCCTGTTAAAAATGTTGCCATAGAGTCCAATTTCCAACGTATGAAGTTCACTTCCTATTAGATAGAGTCAAGGAAGTGTCCCACAACTATGAGAATCCCTGGAAAACCCTGTATAATTGTGAATTGACGATAAAAAATTAATGTCGATTTTTTCTCTAAAACTTGTTAACAAACAAAATTTCAAACTGTCCATTGATCTGAATCTGTTTAAACGAATGTAGTTGAATGCTTGCTTGAATCCGCAACACTGGAATTGTGATATTGTACACCGCGCTTGTGATATAAAGTGCGAAGTTTACCTTAGGCGTGATGACGTTCCGTAAACAACTGATGCCGTTGTCCTGTCAATTGATGCGGTTGCGTTAAATGTTGCTACGCTTGCGAAATCAAGTAAAACCCCTGTATATTTTGCACGATAAGCACAGTTAATTAAAAAAGAACATAGTCAAGAGATAATAAAGAAAGCGACGAGTTTAGTTAAAAACCAGGAGTTTGAAAAACGATCGAAGGTGAATTTGAAATCTATGTACACAACATCATCTTCGTCTCAAATTAATATTGCAACTGCCCTGCAGGACTCGCCCACTTATGTTCTAGATAAGTCTATAAATGATATTGTCATCACAAATGAATCGGTAAAAAAGGCAATCAAACGAATCACTTACTTACTTACTTACTTATCCGGCGCTACAACCGCTTTGCGGTCTTGGCTTGCTTCAGCAGTGTCCGAAACCGCTCACGGTCTCACGCCTTCGTCTACCAGTCCGTTATCCCGGCCTTCATGGCGGACGTCTCCACGCCATCTTGCCACCTCAATTTGGGCCTACCACGCCTCCTTGTCCTTGTGGGCGGCCTAAAAAGTCTGTACGGGCTGGGTCGTCCCTTTCCATGCGTATAACATATCCAGCCCACCGGAGCCTGGCGAGCTTAATACGCTGTACGACAGTGAGGTCGCCGTACATCTCGTATAGCTCGTCATTATAGCGGCTCCTCCATTGTCCTTCCACACATACGGGGCCAAGTATCCTTCTGAACATCTTCCTCTCGAACGCGGCTAAGAGGGTTTCGTCAGATTTGGACAGTGTCCATGTCTCAGAGGCGTCTGTGAGTACTGGTACTATATAAGTACTATATAGTCCCAGCTTCGTCCGTCGCGACAGGTTCTTTGAGATGAACCAGGCTGTAAAATGACCGGTTGACAGCCAGCATCCTTGCGCGCAACTCAGCTTCCATGCTATTGTCGTTGCTGACCTTTGATTAAAGATTGGATGAATTGTGGGACGACTTCAAAAGTGCGTTCACCTATCTGCACGTCACGCCTACGTAGATTCTGATTATTTGTTGGTAGGTCCGCTGATGTTGCCACCATCAGTTTGGTCTTTGCCTCGTTTATCTGCAATCCGAGGTTCTCTGCCGCCTGCTCGATCCCTTGGTAGGCTTCTGCTACATAGGAGAGCCGCAGACCAATGATGTCTATATCATCAGCGTATGCCAGGATCTGGGTTGACTTATAGAAGATGGTTCCCGTAGTCTCCACCCTCGAGTCACGGATGGCCCTCTCTAGCGCCAGGTTGAATAGGAGACAGGCAAGCCCGTCCCCCTGACGCAGACCCTTGGTGGTAGCAAAAGGTCCTGAGAGTTTTCCATCCACCCTCACCTGGCATGTGACGTTGGTCATAGTCATTCTAACTAGCCTTATCAGTTTGGCCGGGATTCCAAATGAGCTCATAGCGTCGTACAGTTTTACCCTGGCTATGCTATCGTATGCGGCTTTGAAGTCAATGAAGAGATGGTATGTGTTGTGTCTTTGATAGTTTCCGACTATCTCTTTGACGTACGGGACAAGACGATCCTGAAGGATCAGGGAGAATATTTTATAGGCGGTATTCAACACCGTAATACCCCTGTAGTTGTTGCAGTCCAACCTGTCTCCCTTCTTGTATATGGGGTAGATGATGCCGAGATTCCAATCACAAGGCATCGATTCACTATCCCATCGACTCGAATCAAACGAATTAAACCCACCTTTATCCCGGGTCCGGACAGGATTCCAGCAATAGTCCTAAAGAAGTGCTCAACTTATCTTTCAGAGCCACTGGTCCATCTGTTTAAGCTTTTTCTGCACAGTTATACATATTTTACTTTGTGGAAGTCTTCGTGGATGACACCCGTTCGTAAAAAAGGTCCGAGACATGTTATATCTAATTTCCGTGGTGTAACTTCTCTATGTGCATCCGCAAAAAAATTCTTGTCCAGGAAGTGTTAGTCAGGAGTGGCTTGAATTGTATCAGTCCAAGCCAGCACATGTTTGTTCCCAAACGATCGGTGTCGACCAATCTCGGTCAATTCGTGTCTGAATGCCTTGCGACAATGGATGGCAAGTCACAGATCGATGCAATTTATACTGATTTCATGTCAGCATTTGATCGGATTAACCATGACATACTCCTTGCGAAACTGAGCCGGCACAGCTATTAATAATCTAGTCATATGGTTAAAATCATATCTAAACCAAAGATCATACTGTGTTAAAATCAATAAGTGCTTGTCCAACGTGTACGTTAGTTCGTCCGGTGTCCCACAGGGAAGTAACATTGGCCCAGTATTGTTTATCCTATTTATTAATGATGTTGTATTTGCACTTCCAAATCAATGTTTGCTTATATATGGGGACGATGTCAAGATATATGCAACCTTTAGAAATAATTCAGATTGTAGCGCCTGATAATTAGGCAATTAGTATTGTTGCTACGTGTGTAGCAATCTATATTTGAGTTTAAAAGAAGCAAGGATGACAAAATTCACAAACTAGCTTTTGGTGATGTTCGCAGCGTAGTTTTAAAATTGGTGTTGCCTATCCGTTTTCTAATTTGTGACTAACCGCGTTTCGCGATGCCGCCCTGTTCCAGATCAGCTATTTGGCAATGAACTTGGTTGACCCTTTTAGTGACCGCTACCGAACTTTATCCTAATTGGCCCTAATCTTGGTCATATATCTGTCTCATATTTTTATCCTTATCTGTTGTTGTACTGTGGCCCCATCTGCTGCGTTTCTTTCTACCTATTCGAGCTCATGGGACATGACAGCTCGATGTTTGTAAATATTTGTAAATATCCCAATTTGCCTGTCAAATTACATGTGGCCAATATCGTGCTAACAAGTATAATACTAGGAATCATCAATTATAGTAAGCAATTATTATTATTTTTTTTTATTCAGGAGTAACGGTCCAAAAAGGCCGTATTGCTTAAGAGTAGAAAATACAAAGATAGTTCATGGCGCTATAATCCATATTGGCAGGGAGACATTTCCTTCTCTGAGCCATGGAAGGGCACCTTATCCCGGATGTACTCGGACGGTTTGGTTTTAATCAATCCAGTCCATGATTTTGCGGTCCTATAAGCGTGGCGTAGGTCTACATCATTCGGGTTTCGAGGTTGTCTATTCCAGTTCAGTGTTCCAAATGGCATTGCGGGGGTCTGTATCGTGTGGTTTCCAGGCATTTCGTCGGATCCATCAATCAGAAGCGGTTCGAGTATATTCCCATTTAGTGGCTCAAATGACATTGCGAGGGTCTGTATCGTTGTAGTCCTTTCCATCAGTGGTCCGAGTGACATGGCCGGGTCTGTATCGTTCCAGTTATCTAATAAATCTTTGCAAGAACATCGTTCAAGCAAGGATCTTCTGTCTGCCGTCGTTCCGTCTCGAATCGGAATATCAGTACATTTTCCTAGTCTTCCGACCGCGTCCAGCAAAGCAGGTCGAGCAGACTCGTATTCCACGCAGGACCACAAAAGATGATCCATGTCGTGGAATCCAAGTCCGCAGCCACATACCTTGGAGCCGACCAGTCCTATACGCTGGAGATGTGCGCCTAATGCGAAATGATTAGACCTAAGTCTAGACATCATTCGAATGAACGCGCGATCGCCAGGGGTGTTATGGAATCAAGGCTTCAAGCTTACACGAGGAGTGATTGTATACAGAAACCTTCCGAGTTCATCCGAGTCCCACAGATCTTGCCAACGTGCCATGCAAAACGCCTGTGGGGCCTGCAAGAACTCATAAGGAAGGATAGGCCTATCAAATAACAACCCTTCTGCAGCTCCCCTTTTGGCCAAATGGTCTGCCTGTTCATTTCCTGGTATACCACAATGAGCAGGCAACCATACTAACGATATGCGAAACGATTTTTCAAACAGTTACCTTAAAACCTTTACAATTTCTTTCACAAAATGGTCTGGGCTCTTAACAGCCTTTACGGATTTTAATGCGTTTTAATCCATAGCACTTAGGCTGTCTGAAAAAATTACATATTGATCCGCAGGGCATACACTTATCAATAATAAGGCATAAAAGATTGCGCCAAGCTCCGCTACATATACTGAGCATGGTTGGCGTAATTTAAAGAATGCTTGGGAGCACGTGTTGTATATACCAAATCCAATGCCCTGCTCTGATGAGGATCCGTCAGTATAAAAATGGTTACTGTTAGCATGGCCATGTTTCTCCACAAATTTGCTGGGAATTGTCATCTGGCGAAGGTTATCGGGGATACCTTTAATTTCCTCCTTCAATGAGGTATCTACACTTGAAATGGAACTGCAGGACTCTGGTAAGCTGGCACTAGTTATACTTTGAGAAGTACTAGGGTGCACCTGTAAGGAAACAAAATCATGATACACCTTCATGATTTTGCATTTAGAACCTATCTCTTGCAGTCTTTCAAAGTTCTCGATTATCAAGGGATTTGATACTGTAGAGCGGACGAAAACGCGAAGCGATAGTAGCTCAAAACGTAGCTTTAGCGGCATCACTCCGGACAACACTTCGAGTGACATGTTATGAGTCGACTTCATGTTACCTAGCGCGATTCTAAGACAGCGATACTGAATCCTCCAAAGTCGGATTAAATGCGACTTGGCTGCCCAGTGGAAGCATATGCAACCATACTCCAAGACGGACAGTATCGTAGTCTTATATAGGTTAAGGACGTCTTTGGGGTGTGCACCCCACCAGAGTCCAGTAATCGTTCTGAGAAAATTGATTCTTCTTGTACACTTCTGTACCAGATAGTCAATATGTGTCCCCCATACATTTTTGCTTTCAAACCAAACCCCTAGGTATCGAAAAGATCTGGAAATGGATATCTTTTTACCATATAAAACGATATCGATCTTTGGGTCAACCAAATTCAAGCGTCTATTACTCTCAGTGTTGTAAAAGAAAGAGAATATCAGCATTTCCGTTTTCTCTGGAGAAAACTCGATACCTAGGTTTGTGGCCCACCCTTCTTAATTGTTGAGTGTGGTTTGCAAAGGACTTTGAAGGTCGGCGATATTGTTCCTGGCGACTGATACAACACCGTCGTCCGCCAATTGCCTAAGGCTACTGCCAGGTGCAAGGCAAGTATCTTTATCGTTGACATAAAAATTGTACAACAAGGGGCTCAAACAGGACCCTTGTGGTAGTCCATAAAAGCTGACTCTCCGAATTTTCATGTATCCATTGTCGAAATGCATTGCCTTTTCCGAAAGGAGGTTGAATAAGACGTTATTCAGTCTTGGGGATAAGCCCGCAGATTCTAATTTTTGACACAGAACATTGACTGATACTAAGTCAAAAGCCCCCTTGATGTCAAGAAATACAGATGCCATCATTTCTTTACGAGAATGAGCCATCTCGATTTCGGACACAAGCAGCGCCAAGCAGCCGTTGGTACCCTTGCCTTTGCAAAAGCCAAATTGGGTACTTGACAAAAGGCCTTTGGATTCAAGCCAATTGTCCAGTCTTAAAAGAATCATTTTCTCAAATAATTTTCGCAGACAAGATAACATTGCTATCGGTCGATATGAGTTGTATTCTGATGGCGGTTTACCAGGTTTCAAAAGGGTGACTACTTTCACTTCTCTCCAGTCCAACGGAACGGTGTTAAGCTCCAACATAATGTTGAATAATCTCAACAGCCGTTTCCTCGCCAGATCTGGCAGATTATGGAGCAATTTGTTCCGAATCAGATCCAGTCCTGGAGACAAATTATTGCTGGAGTACAGAGCAAGCGATAGCTCAACCATTTTGAAGGGTGAATCCATTTGCGGATCACTCCCATGAGCACTCTGTTGAAATGGTGGTGCTTGAGCGAAATCAGGGCAGACTTTTTGTGCAAATGGCTCTAGCCATGCCCCAGAAACCCTTTCGCTCTCGTTTGTTGCTTTGATGTTGCGCATCCTTTTCGACATGCTCTGAAGCTCCGTTAGCCAAGTGGAAGGCTTGAGGTTTTTGACATACCTCGGCCAGTATGACCTTTTTTTTTTTGTTTTAAGCAAGTTTTTGCACCTACGCTCCAGGCCTCTATAATGGATGTATAGATCCATGGAACCGGTGTCTCTATAACTGGCAAAAGCCCTCCGCTTCGCTGAGAATGCCGCTTTACAATCCGCGTCCCACCAAGGAGTGGGAGGTCTTTTAAAAATCCTTGCCTGGGGGGCGGCCTCGTTTGGGCACCGAGGGCGCACTCGTTTATCGCCATAACGAGATTTGTATATTCCTCATTTACGGAGAAACTGGGTTCTACGCGGTTTAGCAAAGCGGTCATTTGGTCGCCGTATTTCGTCCAGTCGATGTTCCTCGTTAAGTCACAATTAACGGGGACTTGATCGACTGTGCGACTCCTCTTGATAATCGAGATCTTTATTGGCAGATGGTCGCTGCCAAGCGGGTCTTGGATTACCTTCCACATAGAATCCAGCCCTAAAGACGACGAACAAAGAGATAGGTCTATTGCGCTAGGTCGTGCCATAGGTGAGGACACCCTAGTTGCTTCACCAGAGTTTAGAATTGTCAAACTGTGTGTGTCGCAAATATCCCTAATGATTACTGCACGATTATCGTCATGCGTGCAACCCCAATCTGAACCATGGGCGTTAAAGTCGCCCAGGATGAAAAATGGTTTTGGTAGTACCGTTACTACTGTCTCAAGATCCTTGTTGATCTTTTTTGAATCCAGATTGGCTCCCGGTGGGATATAAATTGAGGCAATAGAAACGTCAAGATCCCCTAGCTTTGCCTGGATCGCGACGTATTCGATTACCTCTGGTGTGGGGAGGGGTATTCTGTTGAAGCTGTGACTGCTACGAATGCCAATGAACACTACCCCACCACGCCTATCGCTAGTTGGATCATGTCGATCTCGACGAATAATATTATATCCCGGGAAGGTAATATTTTTACCGGGTGAGAGAAAAGTTTCACTTAGGGCAAATACGTTACAATTGTGTTGCCCTATAAGTACTTTAAAAGAGTCAATTTTACCTAAACAACTTCTGCAGTTCCACTGTAGTATAGTGGTCATTGGATGCATTAATCATCCAAACGGACCATCATACTAAGACAAGGCCATTTTGATAACCACTGATTGACCATTCCTCTTAGGAAAGGAAATGCCAGGGGAATCAATCCGGTAAGGGGTTCCGGGAGGTGGAGGGAGTCAAGGAGAGAGTGTAAAATCTCTGTCAGGCTTGGGAGGGATGGCCTGGAGAAAGATCTGGGTTCGCTAGGGAACGCCAGATTGCTGGGATTGGAAGGGTTACGGGAACGTGGATGGGTGCGAGCGTCACGGTGGGGTTTGGAGCCCTGGGGTTGGCGTGGGGTCGCGTTGTCGTGACGTCGAGGTGCCTTTTTGGGTTAAGCTTTAACAATTTTTTTTATCGTCTTTTTGTTTGGTACCCGTGTTGTATGCAATCTTTTAACTCCATTTAATGGTGCCAGATTGGGCAACGGTTCATTACCCTCCAATAGGGAAAGGTTATCGAACGGATTCACACTTGAGGTGGACTTTAAAACATCGGCGTACGATCCTCTTGTATTCTGCAAGACGGCCCGTTTGTGTTCTGAGTGTTTTTTTCAGTACACAGAACACAACGGCATTTCATGCCATTCCTGCTTGCAGTGAATGCATTTCTGAGTTTTGGCCTTGCATTCGGATGTTGAATGCGATCCCTTGCATTTGCCACACTTCACGGAGTTTGTGCAGTAAGGCTCTGAATGTCCAATCTGGCTACATTTTGTGCATCATGCTATTTTTTGCACAAATGGTCGACGGATGGGCACTCTGAGCCCTTCAATGTACAGCGTGTTTGGCAGGACTGTACCCTCGAAGGTGATCCGGAGTGAGGAAGTCTCACGGAACACCTTCTTTCCATCGACCGCACTTGAAGCGTAAAGTTTTTTAACTTCAAGGACCTTTACCCGAGGAGAGGATTGGTGTAGAAAAGCCCCTTGTCCGTACTTTAGGATGTCCTCTAAGGGGTAATCTAAGTCATCAATGACACCGACGACTTCCACCAATCCACCGGGAATATATACCCGGTAATTCTCCGTATAGGACGGATCGGCCGCAATAGCATTGGCTTGCATCCGGTCTTTTGCGGTGACCCGCAGCTTGTTTGGACGCGGGCGAATAATGTCTAAGACACCTGGATATTTTTTATAAACGGATGCCGTAATTGCTCTTATATCGAGCTGTTTATTTTTCGGCATGAAAAATACATCATGTATCCCGTTATAAGATGCGGGATACGCTCGGAATCTGGGATTCCCTTTCAACGATTGACCGATCAATTGATCACGGGACGTTGAAGGTAAGGGCTCGTTACTAGCCTTTTTTTTCGCATTCTGTCCTGGATCAGAACTTTTTCGCTTCACTGTAGTAAAGCCCTCCTCCGATTCATCCATCGGCTCCGCCTCCATGAGAGAGTCGGACCAAGAGAAAGAAACCCAACTGTGTGACGAGAAAGGATATGTAAACAAGAGAGGATCACTTACCACAAATAGAAACACGAGAGCGAGAGTACACGACGAACGAGCGCTACGCACCTGTCCGACGAATGCGCTCTACACTCACAAACCTACACTACAGTACACACGCAGCGCGTATACACGCGCTGCACACAACTCTACGCACTACACACTGTACGCACTATACACTAAGCACAGATCGCTTTCCGATCGTTCTCGCACGTATTCCTTTGCAGTGCGTATGGTCGAGGTCAGTGGCTTGTTATCCGGCAAAAAATCCATCCACTTGGTACGATAGGAAGGATAGGAAGGATAGGAATAATTATAGCAAGTAAATTACATAAAAATGCATTAGCTAGATAAGGACCGAATATAAGGCATATGATAGAATAGGATAGGGAGATAAGCTAATAGCCACATAAGATATGTTTAAGATAAATACTTTTAGCCAATAGAAAAACGTAGGGTAAATTTTGGCGCGAAAAGGAGTAGTATAAATAAAGGTTAGGAATAGGAATTAGGTCATTAAGGAAACTGTATACTAAGAGGAAACGCTGCCCGAAAAATATAGAAGTAAAAAGAATTCGTAAATCGGTGTCGTTATTTCAAGTTAGATGGAAAGAAACCTTTGTCCACCACAAGATAGCTCGACACTCCAGCACACCCTAGACAAATTTTGCAATTGGTGCTCTGCGAACTCGCTAGCCCTGTGTGTCAATAAGTGTTGCGTGATTAGTTTTACTCGTGAAATAGACCCTATCAAGCGAGACTATAATCTTGACTCGTGTATAATCCCACGTAACATAGAAACTAAGAACCCCGGTACTATTTTTGACTCATCACTCTCCTTCCGGCAACAGTATTCGTACGTCATCGACAAAGCATATCGGCAGCTTGGTTTCATTCACCGTCTGACATCTGATTTTAATGACCCTTTCTGTTTAAAACAACTGTTCGTCGCCTTAGTCCGGTCCATACTTGAATTCAACGAATTGAAACATGGTCTTCGCACACTAACAACTGGTAAACACGAATTGAGCGTATTTAGAAAAAAATCACAAAAATAGCTATAAGAACCTGTTTAATCTCACTATTTCGGATAATTTATTTTCCGCGTTTCGGTGTAACTTTCAAACCTTTAATAACTACCAGCAGTTATTCGTTATGCAGCAAAATTGAAAGAGAGATTTTATTCGCGACATTCACGGTTATTTATAAACAACTCGATCGAGCCGAACACTCGAAATTGAAAGAAGAATGTTCGTGTTTCGTTAAGCACGATATGAAGTGACAGGGCTGTGCCTGAACATCCTCCCCCCCTTGACGCATGTCAATAATCCACACAAAAACAATCAAAATAAACAGAAATTAGGTGCATGTGCTCTCGTCGGCCTCTGCCACAGGTAAGATACAAATTTTTGTTATCGGACGAGTTACGATACTTTTTGATGTTTTCAGTGTTACTACCCGTGTCAGCTTGTCGTCTCCGGTGTGCACATGTACGATACGTGCGAGTGGCCAACGGTTTGGGGGGAGGAAATCGTCCTTTAGAATTACCAGTCTGCCAGGTAAGATGCTGTCGTTCCTCTTCGCCATGGTGTTATCGCATTGCATCTCTTGCAGGTATTCCGTCGTCCAGTGTTTCCAGAAGCGCTGCACCATTACTTGCCACTTCTGCAAGTCGCTGAGGGTGCAGGAACGAAGATGGGTATAGTACGGCTCGGGGACAGCATGCATCGATGTGCCCACGAGGAAATGCGCTGGGGTAAGTGCCGATAGATCGTTAGGGTCGTCTGACATAGGTAGGAGAGGACGCAAGTTCATCTGATGTAGGACAGTTATTGACAGTTGACCGCCTCAATCTGATGTAGGACAGTTGTGTAGCCTTCGTAGGATAGTCGCGTGCTGCCTAACTGCCGAAAAAGGTGTCGCTTGGCAGTCTTCACAGCTGCTTCCCACAATCCACCGAAATGTGGTGCCTTGGGAGGGGTGAAGTGCCAATTGATGCCGCGGTTAGTGCAATCTGTCACAATTAGATGTAGCTGATGTTCATCGCGAAACATTTCGAACAGCTCATGAAGCTCCCTCGCCGCGCCTTCGAAGTTTTTCCCGTTGTCCGAATGAATGTGTGCCGGTAAACCGCGTCGTGCTGTGAATCTGTGTAATGCAGCTAAAAAACCAGCAGTAGTTAGATCACTTACCAGCTCCAAGTGTACGGCCTTAGTGGAAAAACACACAAACACGCAGAGGTAGCATTTTCCCGGGCTTTTCGTTTATGGGCTGGCTTCAGGTATAATGGACCGGCGTAATCCACTCCGGTAACACTAAAAGGCCGGCTGGGAGTGATGCGCTGCGCTGGAAGCTGTCCAAGTTGTTGCTGTTCAAGTGTCGGTCGCTGTCGAATGCACCGAAAACAATTCTGCACAATGTGCTTAACAAGATTCCTTCCATCTAACGGCCAAAACTCTTCGCGAATTCGAGATAAGAGCAGCCTTCCTCCTCCATGACGAAGCTCCTCGTGTTGATACTTTGCGATCAATTGCGCGAACGGATGTTTCTTGGGAAGCAAAACAGGATGCTTCGCTTGGTAGGGAAGTTGAGATAGTCGTAAACGTCCACCTGCACGGATAATCCCTTGTTCGTCAAGGAATGGACTTAGTGCACGTAAAGCAGCAATCGCTTGTAGCTAGAATACAACGCAAACCAAGGGTGATTAGTGGTTGTGTTTACAACGGCAGCACTCACCTGGCGAATCTCTAGATTTGTTTCGTTGGCTGGTTCCGGGTTAGAGTTGGGCCAGATGGAAGCGGGCAAAGATAGCCAATCCGGACCGAAGCTCCATAGTTTTCAGGAAATCAGCGGCTGACATGCCTCCTGAAACCAGGTCAGCAGGATTAGACGCGCCGGGTACATGTCTCCACTGCCGCGAGTGTGAGTAATGCTGCACTTCAGATACCCGGTTAGCCACAAACGTTGCCCATGTGTTGGGTGTGGCGCTGATCCAGGTTAAGGTGATGGTGGAATCCGACCAAAAGAAAGATTCTGCAACGTTGATCCCCATCGCCTTCTTTACTCGGTGATGTAGGTGTACTCCTAGTACAGCAGCGCATAGTTCAAGGCGGGGTAGTGTGACGCGCTTGAGCAGTACCACATGCGATTTGGAAGAAAGCAACTTTATGCGAATCTGCCCACCTTCGCCTTCACAACGCGCATAAATGCAGGCTCCATATGCTGCCTCCGATGCATCACAGAAGGTATGTAGCTGAATACGCGCACCAGGTAGAAGCGCATAACGACTAACCTTGAATTTAGAGATGAGTTGCCAATCCTCTTGTATTGTTTTCCATTTCTTACAGATAGTATCTGGAACATGCTCGTCCCAACCAGCTTTCTGAGGGGGCTAAGCCATAAGTAACCGTATTCAGCTCAAAATATTCGATTGGCGAGTGAGGCGAAAATCGAAAGCAAATGCGTACAAATTTCCGGTCGTTAGGATGGAGCAATACTTGTCGATACATTTTCGCAATATCTCCAACAACGGCTACCTTATATGTGCGGAAGCGCAAAATTATGTCGAGCAGATCGACCTGCACGACAGGGCCGACGCATAACGCCTCGTTTAGCGAAAAGCCGGTGGACGTCTTAGCTGAACCATCAAATACCACGCGAACCTTTGTTGTGGAGCTAGCGGCTTTGAACACGGGATGGTGAGGCAGATAATACGCGCGTTCGTCGTCGGAGGGATTTTTATGCGTGACATGTGCCCAAGCTCCAAATACTCACGCATGAAATCATGGTACGCCGCTTTTACGTTTGTATCTCGTTCTAACCTCCTTTCTAACAAACTAAACCGCCTTAATGCCGCTGCCTTCGAAAGGCCAAGCTTATCATCGAAGTCTGCTTGTTTAGGTAAGCATACCATATAACGACCAGCTTCATCTCGCTGTTTTGTATCCTTGTAAAATTGCTCACATTTGCGATCCTCAGGAGAATAGCCATCGTTAACCTGTAGTTCTTCTACTTTCCAGAAACGCTCTATTGATTCTTCTAGTGAAACCATACACACCACGGATGAAGTGTGAAAAGTATTGGATGTTGCTGGCTGAGAGGTAGATGCTGATCCACTCACGACCCAGCCAAATACGCTCTCCATCAGGACTGGTAGATTCGATGACATTTTATATTGCGCCCCGCTTACAAAGAACGTGTGATAGTGCCGGGCACCGAGAATAATGTCGATCGGTGCCGACCTCTCGAAATGGGGGTGTCAGGGCACCAATCAGCATGATGTCGACCGTGCCCGATTTGATACCTAGCCGGTTAGCAAAACTGCTACTCATCAAATCTGGCTGGGAGGCACTATCTAAAAGTGCGCGTGCAGGATGCATTATGCCATGTGCATCAACAATGTTTACTAGTGCAGTTTGAAGCAGAACTTGTTCCGTAGTTTGCCTCAATGCTGCTGGATAAGTGCGTTGTGTGTTTGCTGTGTGATCGTCTGTGTTGTGTGTGTTGCGTACGGAAGCATTTTGCGCAGCTGACGTATTCGCAGTGGAAAATGTGCCGTAATTTTGTGAAGAGTGTAAAAGCGAGTGGTGTGTTGAATTGCAGTGTCTGCACTTGTATTGCGATGAGCAATCACGCACACGGTGATTGTCGCGCAAGCAATTCAAGCACAATTTCAGTGTCATTGTGTTTCGGTACCGTTCCTCCGGTGACATTTGCATGAAACGGGGGCATTTCGTTAAATTGTGATCGGAGTGGCATAAAGGGCATGTGCGTGTGTCGTGTGATGTTGACGGAAAGCTTGCTAAGCGCATAGGCGGAGCATGTTTATGTGCGTAGTGCGTTTGGTTCACGGTAGGGGGAGCTTCGGTAATGTTTACCTGTAGGGTTTCCAACACTCGCATACGGCGCTGTAAAAATGCGATTAATCCATCGTAACTAGGATTTTGGCTAGTTGAGGCATTTTCCTCCCAATCTCTTAATGTGGAGGTAGGCAATTTTGTGCACATTAAGTGTTCTAACAAGCAGCTCCATGCCTCTGTTTTTTCGCCTAGATGATTAAGCGTTTTTTTGTGACGCTCGAACTCGAGTTGTTACTCATTCCAAGATATGAAAAGGCGTTTCTTCAATCTGAAATCATATCTGACACCAAATCAAGATGGGTTCAACCTATGCCCAGTAAGCTGTACCAGCTGTGCTAATATAAAGCATGCATTTATTATCTAGCATTTTTTTAAATTTTTAGATACGACGACCATTTTCGGTCAAAGCCTTCCTGTACCACTAATAGGCTTGGCTATCAGTAACTTATCAAATGCCCATAGCAGGATAATCATCCCAGCAAATGGGGGCACGATCCATTCGAGGCTTTTACCCATGCCGATGTTATTGAGTGCTACGAGTTGACGATTGTATCACGAGATTGACTAATTATTTCAATTTCACTTACTATTTAAAACAAATAGTTTTCCACACAAATCGTTTACAAGATCACGGCACTCAAACGGTTGTCGAATGGAACAGAATGCTTCGAATCGAATGACCAAATATTGGAATCATGCCGAGTGCCAAGATCAAGTGGATATCGTGGCATAAGAAATAAATATATTTTATTTTTCGTTGTTCATACTCGCATATTATAATACTTCTTTTCCAACCCGTTCTGCCATATGAGTACAGATTTAAATTTTATAATAGTTATTTGTCTAGTTAAAACAATCTAAATTATCACAAAAAGTATAATAGATGTTACAAATTGCACCATAAAACCAAATGCAACACCATTTTTGGTTTCGCTTATCACGATTTTTATAAACGATACTGCGACGAAGTGCGATGAATATTCCTGTGAGCATGGGAGAGTGCACAAGCAACACATACCGTGTGCGAGAAAGAGTGAACAGTTATCTTGCATGCAGCAAGCAACAGCCAGACAAAGCCGGTTTTTTCAAAGAACGGAACGCACGAACGATAGCACCTTGCTAACAATATTGAAGCGGCAAAGACCGGAACGGATCGGAGCGAACGGAAAGAACGAATTGAACGGAACGGAATGAACGGAACGGAACGATTTTGTATAAAGGATCGGAACGGAACGGCCTTCATAAAGAACGGAACTTTTTACTAGGTTCGGACCGGAACGGCCAACACTAGTCCGGAGCCGATGGAGCTGACGGAGATGTTGGAGCCGTCCGGAGCCGGTCGGAGCCGTCGTAGTCGTTGGAGCCGACGGAGCCGGTTGGAGTTTTTTTTCATATATATATATAGATAGATATATTTTCATATATATATATAGATATAGATATATATATATATATATATATATATATATATATATATATATATATATATATATATATATATATATATATATATATATATATATATATATATATATATATACGGAGTAAACAATTATGTTTTACTTTATGGTTGGAAAAAAATAAAATAAAAATAAAAAAAACTTCAGAACAATAAATGAAGAAGACTCTTGTTTTACTCGTGAGCTGTTTATTAAAATGAAATTATTGCTGATATCGGGAAATTCAAGTGCTTCAGAATACTTCCGACTATTACAACGACTCCGACGGCTCCAACGGGCTCCGTCGGCTTCGACGGCACCGATGGCCCCAACGGCTCCAACCGGCTCCGTCGACTCCAACTCCAGGGGTACCCAAACGGATTATTGTCATAGCAGATCTTAATTACCTACTGTTATTACGACACATAAGAAGAATCGAAGCTTTGGGATAAAATTATAGTAATCCTCGGATTGCAAATTTTTCTATTTTTAATAAAAACGAGACATCAATTTTATCCCGTGTCAAACCGGGAAAATCAGCTAGTCTTCAATAAATAAATAAATCAAGTTGGCACTGATTCCAATTTTGATCGTATAAAATGGAGGAGACACTTGAGATTCGTGGTGGTCGATCTGTTGGGTTGAATACTGTGCTGTTGTCGAATGATGAAAGGTCGAGTCTGACTCGAGGAGAATGCTATGTATAACTGTCTCAAAGATCTTTGAAGGTGCACACAGCAAGGATATTCCACGATAATTAGTGATAATGGAGGTGTCACTTTTATTGTGGATAGGAGCAAGCCAAGCTTTTTTCCATAAAGCTGGAAAACATGATGGAGCTACGGACATACGAAATAGCTTTGACAAAAGAAGAACAAAAACAATGCTGCAAGCTTTTAAGAGAGAGCCAGAAATTGTCTAGAATAGAAAGAGAACGAAATTTTCAAGTGAGGGGTAGGTACAAACACGCGGTGGGGGTCTAGCCCAAGATCGGATCCGAAGTCCGTTGTTTTGGGCTCGAAATTAAAAATGGCGGATGGAGCGCTACCACGGAGAGAATGCGCTCTCTTGCTTGCTTTTAAAATATATCAGGCGCTCTCGCTGTAAAGAACGCTCGCTCGCGCTGTTTCATCATACCCCTTCCTTCCCGTTTCTTTCGGCTTACGCTGCGCTGAACTGGTACACCCTCCCACTTGATTCCAGCGATTGCGCTGCGCTGGACTGACATCCCCTCCCGCTCGTTTCTTTCGTAGCGCGCTGTGCGCTTTCCTTCATTCGGACTTGGTGCACCCAAATCAATACAAAACCTTGTACACATCAAAGTTGGTTTATATTTTATCATTTTTATTGCAATAAAAATCACATTTTCACATATAGCTTTACACAATCTTGCTACAAACCACACACATTTTTATATTAAAAAATCGTCGTATTTCAAATAGTCGCCTAACTGCATGGATACCGTTGTTGATGTTCAATACAGCATAAAAATATTGAAATGAAGCAGTGCAAATCACACACTTAGGACAAATGATGAAGAATAAGCGCAGCTTCATTTCAATGTGCACAACACTTCAACATTTAGGGAAACTTCGATCGCCCGGGACTTAGGTTAACACGCGCGCGGACTTTCACGGCGAACGCTTGAGCAGAACTGACGATTTCGTGAGGTAGCAAGAAAGGGAGCGCACACAGGAACACTCGCTGCACTAGTGCGAGCGAGACACCGATACCAGCAAGCCGCTGCGATTTCATTTATAAATTTTCAACAATTTTCAATGCGAAATATTTCACAGCCATGAGCTGTGAAATATGTTTGTAGTTTGTGTTTGAGAAGTTTTCGATCGCTTTGCGCAGCGGGAATTTTAACGACTGATCCTATGCCGTCGTTAAACAAACGACTGTCAAGAGCGTATGCGATGCAAATTAACAGTCGTTTAATTCTACTGCTCGATTTTTTTCCCCGTGTTTGCCTATATGCGATATCGAGCAGTCGTTAACTGTTTTGACGGTCGTTTATTTTAACAGGAATGAACAAGAAATGAACTCGGTTAAACCAAAATGAACTTTAAACGACTGTTAAAAAGAGTTCATTTAACGACTGTTAATGACCCTCTCTGCTTAAAATCACTTTACTGTTGCCTTGTTCATCCGTTGATTGAGTACGCTTCAGTTGCTTGGATTCCGGAGCAAGTTACGAGAATTGAGAGGCTTGAGAGGATCCAGTAAAAATTTACCTGGGTACCTATTAGGCCGCGGGGCCATGGGCTTTCTCAAGCTGAGAAAACATTCTCAAACACTCATTTAAGTTTCTCAAACACTCAAATCTTGTTCTCAGACATGAGCCCGTGGCCGTCGTCAGTTTCTCTCACTCTGAGAAACTGATTTTTGTAACTCAAGCTTTATTTGGAGCTTTAAATAGAAAATATGTTTTTGATCGCATATTTTTTATTTTGTTTTCAATTATATACATTGAATACATTTTCCAATGTGATTACCGAAAAACAAATAGCACAATTGCTCATATTTCAGTTAACCGATCGCTGCATCGTCAACTTTCTCAAAGATTCTCAAAGATTCTCAAACCGATTTTGTGCCGATTCGACAAACGTTGAGAACGTAGGTTTCTCAAAAACACTCATGAGTACTTGAGAAAATGAGCGATGAGAAACCCCATGGCCCCGCTGCCTTAAGCGGCTTCCGTGGAGACATAACGACGTGCTACCAGCTTATACTAGCTTAGAGGTGTCAGTTGTTAGGGCTTGAAATTCTTGAAAAGAGAAGAATGGTTGCCCAAGGAATGTTTATGTTTAAACTATTAACTGGTGGAATCGCTGCACCTCTATTGCTAAGTAATGTAAATTTTGATGTCCCTACTAGACCTTTAAGAACTCGACAATTTTTAATAACTGATTTTTGTTATCGTCTTTTCTGTGCAAGAGATCCGTTGTTATTGATGTCCAATAATTATAATTTATTTTCAAATTTTGTAGACCTGTCCTTTAGTGTACCGAAATGTTCTAGTGTCATAAGAGATTGCATTACGTCTAATTTTAGGAACACACAGTTTATCAGACATTAGTTGTAATTGTGTATGTAGGCCATGGAGGCTCGATAATACATAAATAAATAAATAAAGCCTTTTGTACAGAATTTTCGCCTAATGACTTATAAAAAAACTGGGTAAATTAGATATTGGTGGATTGCTAAAATCAGCTGAAGGGGTTTCAAAAAACTGCTTGAACAATGGTCAGCAAAAAGAGAACAACTTCTATCAGTAGCTGTAGCAGTTGCAGAGCCTAGGGACATGATGGAAAGAAGCCGTCGAGGATTTACGGCTGTTGTTAACGAACCTTCAAAACGATTTAGGGTCGGATCAGAACTGAAGTTTCAGTCTGTCCATGTAAAGCCGGCATATTGCCCGATTATAAATGCGGTAGGCAGTTGCTACATGCTTAAAAATTCGCCGGTGGTAAGCTGAATCAGTTACATCTAGTTTACTAAGTGCACGAGCTCTTTCTTTACGTAGGGATCGAAGGGTGCGATTAGACCAAGGTAGGGATAAGTTTGGGGTAGGGATAATATGGGCTTGCTCTGTAATGGGATGGGATCCGAAGCCCTCAGAGGGATAACATAGGCTCTCCCATCCAACTCCTATTCCGACACGTCCTCGTCGTGCAGAGTGGTAACATGTGCTTCTATATATCCTAGCTTGGGTACACGGGCTAGATCCAACCCCTTGGGCGGATAGTGGCATATGGCGAACCAGGAGGGGGTGGGTATCCCGGGAAACTGTGTGCCTGAACGTCGGGGGGGCAACCCGACGCTAAATAAAACGGCCACGTGGGCGCAGGGCCAGTCACCCAGTCTCACGTAACAATTGACTACAGAAAGCATCAGAAGGATACGAAACGGACTTAACGATACCGACCCAACGCAATGCCCCCGGACAACGATTAAAATGGGCTCATGGAACGTACGCACTCTTAGCAAAGCCGGAGCCTTGAAACAACTTGATGACGCCCTAGCCACACTGAGCATGGACCTCGTAGCTCTACAAGAGATTCGGTGGCTAGGGAACGGTGTGCACAACAGGCGTGGTAAGCAATGCTACGACATTTACTACAGCTGCCACGACCGCCACCACGTGGTTGTTTAATTGTTTAATTGTTTATTACTCGTTCAATGGATAACAATGGATCCGTGTGAATGTTCTTAAGTCTAATATTAGTTTAAAATAAGTAGTAAGATCATCTTAATAATTCGCTTCTAAGGCTGTTTTTAAAGGATTGCACTGAGGTTCCAAAATCAAACAAATGACGAACTTCGTTAAACACCCTAATCATGGAGTTGAGGGGGTCTCTAGATCCATATCCAGTTCGACTACGGTTCAGGGCAAGTAACGGACGAGAGCGAAGCTGAACAGCAGGCGCGTAAAAGTTTAACTGCTGGAGTAGGGAAGGACAGTCGATGTTACTTTGCAGTAAACCAGCCACAAATAGTTGTTGTGCGGTACGGCGTCGGATGTGGAGCGGTTGCAGTCCGAGGAGCAGAAGTCGCGTTTCATAAGGTGGTAACTGACTGCCAGGTGGCCAAGGTAATAAGCGTGTTGCGTATCGGGATAAGCGACGCTGTATCGATTCCATTCTCTCAGAAAGTCTTTGGGTTGAGGGCTTCCAGATCGATGATCGTGATCGAAACGGGTTTCGCTGTAGGTCCCCGGCTGAAATCCGTAATCATAGATTTCAAGGCTATAAACGATAGGCTATGCACCCTGCGCATGCGAGGCAAATTCTTTAATATAAGCCTCATAAACGTTCACGCCCCTACCGAAGATAAAGAAGAAGAGGAGAAGGACCTGTTTTACGGCCCCCTCGCTAGAACCATAGATGCGTGCCCCAGGCCAGGCATGATCTCATAATCATCCTGGGGGACTTAAACGCAAAAGTCGGTAGGGAGCCAATGTACCGCCAATACACTGGCTGTCACAGTCTGCATGAGCACAGTAACGATAATGGTAGTAGATTGGTCCAGTTCGCCGCAGCGAACAATCTGGTAGTTGGAAGTACCAAATTTGCGCGCAAGAAAATCCACAAGGGTACATGGGCGCACCCGGATGGAGTAACCCTCAACCAGATCGACCACGTGTTAATAAGCCGCCGACGACAGTCGAGTCTGTTAAATGTCAGAACATATCGAGGAGCCAATATCGATTCCGATCACTACTTGGTTGGTAGTGATACGTTGTAGAATCGCCCGCCCCCGCGCCAATGGGGGCGGAGAAAACACGCAGCCTCGGCTCAACACGGACCCTCTAAGGGACATTACTGTCCAACAGGAATTCAAAGCCGCTTTAGACGAGTCTCTACTACCAGAAAACAGATATGAAACTGCGAGCGAGAGGTGGAACGCTCTAAAAACAAAAATAATAAACTGTGCAAGAAATATACTCACACCACGTCGTGGCAACTCCAAATCTAGCTGGTTCGACGATGAATGCAGACAAGTGACAGAACGTAAGAATATTGCATACCGAGCAATGCAGCAACGGCATAGAACGCGGGCATGCGCAGAGGAATATTCACGGCTCAGACGCGAAAAGAAACGAGTTCACCGCTCCAAGAAGCATGCTTTGGAAAAGCAAAACACGCGGGAACTCGAGCAAACCAGAGAGGCGTACGGACCGACACGAAAGTTTTACCAAGCGATAGCAGGTCATCGAAACAACGTTGTACCTAAGGTAACCTGCTGTCGCAACAAGGATGGAGATCTGGTTAGTAACCAGCCAGAGGTCCTCTCGCGGTGGGCTCAGTACTTTGATGAATTACTCAATGACCAGTTTAGCGAACAGCTAGAAGCGCCACTAGCAGATAATGTCATGCTACTGCCACCTAGCATAGAAGAAACACGAAAGGCTATCCGTCGGCTGAAAAATAACAAGGCACCCGGAACCGACGGAATTGCAGCCGAACTGGTCAAGAATGGAGGTGCACGACTAGAAAACGAGATTCATCAAATTGTTACTGAGGTGTGGGATAGCGAATCGATGCCTTGTGATTGGAATCTCGGCATCATCTACCCCATATACAAGAAGGGAGACAGGTTGGTCTGCAACAACTACAGGGGTATTACGGTGTTGAATACCGCCTATAAAATATTCTCCCTGATCCTTCAGGATCGCCTTGTCCCGCACGTCGAAGAGATAGTAGGAAACTATCAAAGAGGATTCCGAAACGGAAAATCAACCACTGATCAGATCTTCACCATGCGGCAGATCTTGGAGAAGATGGCTGAATACAAAAACGACACATACAGCCGTTGCCGTCAAATTTTGGCCGTAAGTCATGTATTTTTGTCTCGTAGACGTTAATTTTTGACAGTGTTCATCAATTTTTGTCTCGTAGGCGTGAATTTTTGACAGTGTGCATCAATTTTTGTCTCGAAGGCGTCAATTTTTGTCAGTGCGCATCAATTTTTGTCTCGAAGGCACCAATTTTTGTCCAATGGTCACAAATTTTTGTCGCTTGTTCATGAAATTTTGCCTCTTAATATATCAACATGAGTTTACCTGATTTGAAATCCAAATTTGAAAAACCTGTGGTTTATCCAGTCCGTTATCCCGGCCTTAAAGGCGGACGCCTCCACGCCATCTTGCCACCTCAATTTGGGCCTACCACGCCTCCTCTGTCCTTGTGGACGGCCTAAAAAGACTTTACGGGCTGGGTCGTCCCTTTCCATGCGTATAACATGGCCAGCCCACCGGAGCCTGGCGAGCTTTATACGCTGTACGACAGTGAGGTCGCCGTACATCTCGTATAGCTCGTCATTATAGCGGCTCCTCCATTGTCCTTCCACACATACGGGGCCAAGTATCCTTCTGAGCATCTTCCTAAAACTAAATTTAATCGATCCACTCGTCAATTTGACGGGTTCCGTAAAGATAAGTATACCACACATGTATCTGAAAATCTATGAAACTTAAGAAAATAATACTTATAGTTAATGTACCTATAGTGGTGGTAGTACCAATAGTGGTGGTATTGCACTAAAATGCGGTTCATACGGCAAATTAAAAGTAATTAAGTTATTTACGTTAGTGTCAAATGTTCTTTAGCCTTTTACAAAGGATTTAAAAGTTAAATGAGGCCATTCCTTTACTTAGTGACCGAAAAATTCATTATTTTGTGAAATGGGTTAACATTTTTCCAAAATCCTTAGGATTTCATAACGAAACTCATATTTCTGTTAACGTTCTAAATGACCACATAACCACGCAATTACTAGTTTTTCAACATAACTGTTATGAAATATTATTGTTTTACTAAAATTATTTGCCTTTTGATCATATTTATGCATTTTAAGTGTTTTTTACCATACTGCCATTATAGGTACACAAAACAGGCATGTTCCTATAGTGGTTATAGTTATAAAATGAATAAAAACAGGTCGTTTTAGATTTTTTCGAGCATATTTTCGACATGTCGTACTGTTTTCACTAAAATATGCAACAGAAACGAGTTTTATGTAGGTAATATACCAAAAACAGGCCAAAATTCGCTTATATGGCTGAATAACAAATTGACTTCAAATCAAGCACACTCTTCCGGGTGTAGGTTGACGACAGGTGTGATGCAGTACTTTAGTCAATAGTTTCATCGATCAAATTTATACATTTTTTACGATCAAATTACGGAAGAAACCAATATTATGGCAGTAATCCCTGCTATTCATACGAAAACAGCTTCCAAACTAAGTTTCATTGATATTATACACCGTTTTTGATGCATCTTTGTTTACCACCACTATAGGAACACAATACGACGACTATAGGAACCATACCACCATTATAGGTACAACGAAGCAGTCACAAAAATATGTATTTTTTCGTAAATTTGATGTATTTCATGGTAAAAATGGTTGTGATTGCGAAGATAAAACATATTACAATTGCTATGTGTTAAAATATTCAGAAAATGTCCTTTCTGAACATGTAAATCCATTAAAACACATCTGTGTCACTACAAATTGCACCACTATTGGTACATTTACCCTATGCTACAAACTCATAGCATGTTAGGATGAATTTAGAAAAGTAAAAATAGAGATTAAACTAAAGGTATTTTTCGTATTCCTCTTCAAAGTTAAAATTCCGTCAAATTGACAAGTTTCGTAAACTTAGTGTTTAACGATATTTTCTTTCCTATTTTACAGTTCGTATTTCATATTACGGACGATTTGATTTAAAATCTTGACAGTAACAAAACATAATTTTGTTTCGGTTGACCGAAATTTACAACTTCATAAACAATCTTCCTTCGAATTCCGGGCAAAATTCTTAAGTTGTTTCTCGTAAAAATGTGAGAATAACATGTAAACAATATTTTGCTTTTACGTTGGTGTTTACCTTTACAATGGATGCTGATGTACCGTCTTGCTTCGAATTACGGCCACTTAAGGCGATTTTTGGCATTTCATATGTTCTTACTAATTCAATTCTATTCGGTCTAACCAATGTATAATTTATTTTACTGTAGCAAACAGGATTTTGCTTATTGTTTTCAGGATATTCTCAAGATGGCAAAAAACCTTAACAGCTGAAAAATTATCGAGACAAACGTTCAGCACTATTATGAGGCTTTACGGACAAGTTATGCCAGGTCAGACAAATGTTTAGCGCATTTTTTAAAAAAAAGCTCCTATAAAATCGTTTTACTCTTAAAATGCAATAGTGTTTAACAATTGTTCTCGTAAAATCAAAAATAATTTTTTTGGGAAATATTTGTTTCTATTTTCAAATTTATCCTCAAATTTGACCATATTCATTGGTCGCCAATCCATGCTATGGTGATCAAATTTGGAAGAGTTCAACAATATGAAATGTCATGCTAAAATATGTCTAGTTATTTTTTAATGAATAGCATCTTCCTATCTTTTAAAATCGCGCAAATATTCTCACGGGCCTGACTGCCGGACTTTGCCATTCATTCATATCGATATTTCCTTTCCGTCAACCCTTCCAAATCTGACCCAAGCCCTTAAACAGCTTGCCCTTCCGCCATCACTTCGTCCAGTCCACAATTTTAAATAGGGTCCCAAAAGTTAGCCGAGGCACTAGTTCTTAGTTTTTGCGTGATAACACAGACACAGGCCAAATTAAAGAGCGCCCACATCGAAATCGGAATCGATTCTTGAATGAAACCTCAACAGATAAAAAGAGCGTGCTCGGTGTCAGCCAATTTTTCTTGCTAATTTCTACGGCTACGAACCGTTGTGTTGAGATCGGTTTCGGAGCCTTTTAATGTCGTATGTGCACGTAGTTTGCGTGAGGCATCTCTTGTGACGGATTTTCGCTTTTTCCAACTCGTGCGTAGCATTCAATGCATTTGATCGAACGCCTTGGGACAACGATGATGAAATGATATTGTTTTAAGCTGTGGGCATGTGTCGTAGCGTTCTGCGCTTCCAACTAAGGTAAAAATATTGCACATGTTAAAAAGGCAAATGTTTTCTGCTTCTGATGAATCAATTAAATATGCTTCTGATAGGTCTGGTAGTAATAATGGGAGGGAACATTCCAATAATTGGAGGGAAACAATCCGGAGGGAAAATGGGGGTATATTGGGTTGACAACATCAAATGGAAGGGGTCCCTCAATCGACGGGATTATCAAATGGCCGAGGTAATGGAGATTGTTCTTCGTATTATGGCTGTGTATGGCTGTATGTAGCTGCAGCTGTAACGGTTTTTGGTATTGTTGTATTCGAAAAATTGAAATAGTCGATAAAAACCATATTGAATCGCAAAGCGGTAGCAGGGGCCCCGATTACAAGAACAGGATGGTTCATCCCAGCCAAGAATTCACACAATGACATCGATTTAACCATTTCTCGTATGAAACCTCAACCCACTGAAGCACCGTTGACCAAACGACCTTCCCACACGACAAAATCGAGCAGTTTTGTAGCTCGGATTTTCGATCGCTTTCTGCCAAAAGCGATCGAAAAAGCGAGCCGAAATGTTAGGGAAAACGCTTGGATTCCGATGGAAGAAATATTTCTAGCCAAAAATTTCAGCGCTGATAATTTCGAAATATTTCATTTATAAATTTGCAACAATTTTGAATGCGAAATATTTTACAGACATGGGCTGTGAAATGTGTTTGAAGTTTGAGTTGGAGAAGTTTTCGATCGCTTTGCGCAGCGGGTTCCTAGGCTTTTTGAAGCGACGCGAGCTTGGTGTAAATTTTTCCTGCTAATTTCTGCGGCTACGATCCGGTGTATTGAAATTTTGTGTAGGGGCCTTTAAATTTTTGTTTGTGGATGATGTGTGCTTGTGGCTGTTGTAACGGGTTTTCTTTGTGGTTAAACGCATCGTTCTGTTCTGTGTTCTGTGCATTGGATTTTAGCAGCAAGTATCTCCTTGTTTTTTTTTTTTTTTTTTTTTTTTGGTGAGCTCGTGCACCGATCATCCACACCAAGACACCAAATGGACGGGGTCCTTTTTAGATGGGGCCCCTTATTGACGGGGCCTCCTTACCGACGGGGATCCTTACCGACGGGGCCCCTTCATCGAAGAGTCCACATAATCGTTGGGGCCCCGTAAACCAGCTTTGAGTTTTGGCTTCAGTATAGCTGTAACGGTTTTTTATCTTGTCTTCACGCAAAAAGTTGTATGTAAATAGAGATAACACATCATTTTAATATTAACATGGCCCAGTTCCTTTTTGGACGTATGAATACCACCCCATGTCGATTTCCCCTATTTGTCAGTTGACCACAAAAGTTGAGAAGGGCCCCGCGTGAAAATTTAAGGTTTTGCGTTAAAAGCAGGCACGCTCCACGATCTCAGGCTTGAGATGTGAATACCATTTTTCGTTTGAAAACAGCTGTCTGTTTTCGGCACACATCTGCAAAACAAGTATAGGGTCCCCCAGCCAAGCACAGGCACGTTTCATCCAAGCCAAATTGAAAAGCGCAAACATCGATATCGATGGAATCGTTTCTCGAATGAAACCTCTACCTACTGGAGCACCGTTGCTTGCTTGATGTTAGTCAATTTTTCCTGCTAATTTTACCGGCTACGAGCCGGTGTATTGATATTATGTTTCGAGGCCTTTAAATTTTTGTTTGGTACAACACACCCCCCGCTTGTGTTGTGTAACGGGTTTTCGGTGGTAGTTAAGCGCAGCGTTCTGTGCATTCCATTTTAGCAGCAAGTTGCTCTGCGTGGTTTTGGGTTTGGGTGTCTCATGCATAGGCCATCCACACCAGCAAAAATTGACGGTTTCTCGCTCTGTCCAATACTTTGCGCCAACGATGATGAGGTATTGATTTGAGCTGTGCGCGCGTGTTGCAGCGTTCTTCGCTTGCGACTTTGATGCCGGTATTGTGGCCCTTTCCGTTTCAAGTTGGTAGGCTGAAATTTCAGCCTGTCAGCTGTTTGCATTGTATAGCAGTTTTCGAGCAGCTATCTAAGTGAGTATAATATACAGGTGGGCTTATCCCAAGGTGTATGAATTTAGAAGGCTGATTTTTATCGCTTCTGCTTCTTAATGAAGATTTCAAGAGTGTTTTGAGTATACGAAGTCGAACATCCACAATGACGGGGCCCCCTAGATCGCCGGGGCCCCTGGGGGCCGCCCAGTCCGCCCGCCCACGCGCCACTGATATTCTGGTATGCACTGAATGGCCATATTTGTCAGAAATTCATGCACCATTTTGTATATTGTGTTGTCAAAGGCCATTTCGAGTTCGAAGCTTTGATCTAAAAGCACTTTCCTAACTGATGCAAGCAGTTCTTCGAACGTTCCGTTTTGCTCAACTTCAACACTTTGATCACAGTCCGATTTTGCTGAGTTTAACTTTAACAAACTTTAATATTGCGGCTCCGAAGTTCCACGACCCGTTCACACATTCCCCTCGTAACTGCACTAAGGTATTATGATATTTCACTAAATCCAACAGTATTGTATATATATATATATATATATATACATATATATATATATATATATATATATATATATATATATATATATATATATATATATACATAAAATATGCTACATATCACACGCACGTTTGCTTCGATCGTGTGTCTTCAGCAGTCTTCAGCAGTCTTCAGTCTATATATATAAATATATATATATATATATATATATATATATATATATATATATATATATATATATATATATATATATATATATATATATATATATATATATATATATATATTTATATATATATATATATATCACTTCCTGCAAGACAACCCAAGCATTGGATTGGCACCACCATTTTTGCGAGCGGCTCTGCTGGTGGACTGAAGACTGCTGAAGACTGCTGAAGACACACGATCGAAGCAAACGTGCGTGTGATATGTAGCATATTTTTTTCCAATTCAGCTAGCGGACGCAAGTGGAAACAACATTTTGAATTGAATCCATACAAAAGAATTCTTATAATTATTCATGTCATTACAGCCTACGCGATCATGTTGGCCTTTTCAAGACTTGAATACCACGTCGCCGGATAGTCAGCTCTTGCTACGGCGGACGGTTCATACGCGGTTAGAACCCACGACCATCGAACCAGCGGCGGATCGAACGGTAGGCGAACTTGGCGGTCACCTGGGGCTCAGCTGATTTAGGGTCTAGACTAGGTCCCTGAAGATCTCTAGTCTGTAGTATGCCGTTTGTCTACAAGTGTACTGAGTATTAGCGACAAGGGCCCCCGGAAAGATGATCGTAAAGGTCCCATGGCACCCCCTTCCGCCGGCAACTTAAGTATACTGTTCAATCTCCCAACAGCTGTGTGCCAGTACACCCTCCTCCAGGTCATCAGCTACCATTTACAAGGGCGTCAACACGTCTTTCCGCCTATCTTCATCCGCCTTAAATTCATCGCTGCAATGTTTGTTAACGGTTTTTAAGCACCTTAACAACTCGCGAGCATTGACCACACGCGAGAAAGAGATAGCGCTATGGAGGGAAAAAACACGGACGACTGCTGAGGGCAGTGGCAACGCTGATCCGATTCGATTTTATCGGACGCTTCTGTCAAACGCTATGTCGGCTCCTATTGCAAAAATTTGAATGATACGAATGGTTTAACCATTTCAGGTGTCAGTTATTTGGTCTCGAATCTTTAGAACACAGGAAAAAGAATGCTCAATGCATTTTCATGCATAAATTATATAATGGGCTTATTGATGCACCTGAAATTTTAAATCTGATCAGCTTTTCTGCACCTACTAGGGATCTTAGAAGCAGGTCTTTAATCAGGATCCCATTTCGATCTTCTTCATTTGGCGCTAACGATCCTTTAATTAAAATGTGTGTCAGCTACAATAGACTTGAATCATCTGCAGATTTTCATTTCCCTGTTTCTCACCTTCGTCAGTTGTAAAGGGCTAGTGTTATTTATGTTTAAGTTGTTTACTAATTAAGAATTTGTATATGTTATTTAGGCTTATTGCCCGATAACGTAAATAAATAAATAATAAATAAATAATAACTGTTGACAATCATCAACGGTCCGTTCATCGTGATGCTAGTTTGAGCAGATGAACATAGAGGGCGCTGTCTTCGTAGAGAGGATGGCATCGATGCCATGATCGTAGGGCGAAATATTTCGCCGTGACTCAGCCATATTTGCGACAGTTAACACGAAGATTAACCGAAGAACACCGAAGGGAAAGGGCATCGACCGTAGCGCCGAGCGAGAACCAGCGTAAGGGTATTTAAAGGAACGACGGCTGAAGAAACGCCCTTTTCTCGCGTATTAAAGTCCCGGAAGAGAGAGTATTTTTTTAACCCTTCGTGTAAATAAAGTGTTAAAAGAACTTTTTTGCGTTTAATATTCGCGGACTTTCAAGTTGAGAAAATTCTGTTGCTCGAGGCAACAATAATAATAATAAATAATTAAAAAAAAATTATTATCGTATGACGAAATCGCACGTGCGACGTTATCTGTCAAATCCCATATAAATCTCGTCCGATAAAATCGCATCGGATGAGCTCTGCCACGTGCCTGACAGCGATTGACCGTATATTCAACTCAAATTTGCGACATCTCGATTGCAAAAATAGAAATGGCCTGTAAGTTATGATTCATGTTCTGCTACTAAAATTTGTTTCAATCGTTTAATTTAAAATTGTTGGTGGCCAACAAATGTAGAATGAATTCACAGAGTTTTTCACATTTTATTGATCGGTTCCTATAATTTTTTGGTATCGTCCGATTGGATATCAATGCAAGTGAGCCAAAAAATTGTGGGAAGCACCCAACAAATTTTCTAAAGAGACAATAAAATGGGAATCAACCAATAAATCAAGGGAAACCTCGTAAAATAGTTTTATAAAAACTCATTGAATCCAGAGACAAAATTTAAGTATAGAAATCACTTAAAATCCTAAGAAAAAAAAAACAGCTGTAAAACCCGCAAAGACAATGCTGTATGTATAACATTTTTGGAGATGACATACACTATTTCATTTGGTTTTCACACTTGTCTGAAAATTTTTGGAATTTTTCTTCGTTCGTGGTTTTCTACATATGTGTGTATTGTTCCCATTACTTTTTATTCATATTACTATTTTTACCGGGGTAATTTTTTTCTGAATAAACCGAGGTAAAATTAAATACATTTTGTAGGTGTTATATATACATATATTTTAACATTTTTTGCATGTTTGCTAGATGCGCTTCTTGCTTCTTTGATGAACCTTTTCAAATCTAAGCATAGATTATGAATGTTGAATGTAAATTTGAAATTGAAAAGCAATTGAGACAAACATCATTTTCAAAATCTTTACTTGTGCGTATAAAGTAATGCCGCTTTGGTTCAGAAATGTTCAACAACCGAATGTTCAATCAACAAACAAAAAAATAGGTTGCTTTCACAGAATAAAAAAAAATGTTGTAAATAGCCTCTATAGGCTCATGTTGGATCACGTAGCCAAATTAACTGAACATTGCTGTAGAAGAGCTCAGACATTTTAACCGAAATACGAGTAGCGCACATACAACACTTATTACTATAAGGTACTTACTTGTAACGCAGTCACGCGCTGAAGCGGAAAAATCCTGTCCACCAGCCTGTTCACCCGAGCTACACGTAAACCCAAGCGACGGATTGTTAAACTGGGAAGCAGTTGGAGTTGTGCACGAAGTGAGATACGGTGAGTATGGACCAGTTGAGCTGTAGCTCCAGTGAGAGTTAGTGGAGCTTAGACCGAATTGGGTCATATCTATGAAATAAAATATAACATATTTATAAAAAAGACAGTACTTTATAAATAAACGATGTTAAGATTTGATAGGATCAATAAATTAAAACTCAGCATTATTATTGCATTTGTTTAAAGATCAAACTGACCACCATCTATTACCATCTTCATAATCTTTCTTGATACAACATTTAATTCGTGTAACCGATGCTCTGCACACCTACTGGTGGGGATTTCCTATCCAGTGCTGCCCCATTTTTAGTAATCCTCGCTTCAGTCAACATAAATTCGTGAGCTTCGCTTTACTTATACTGTAGCTTGTCAGTTTTCCGTATAATTTCGTCTGTATCATTATCGATTAGGCGTCAGATAAGCACTCGGATGTTTGAAAACTATTGTGACTGCCTACTTAGCCTGGTGTAGAGTTCAGCTCTTTTCTTTTCATTGTTACTCCATTGGATCCTCTCTAGAGGGAGCCTAAGCCTGGACTTGGATGAAATGAAATACCGCCTCCGCTAGAGAGGCTGAAAGTGTTCGCATGCTTTTTGCGGTTCTCGCCAGACGAGGTAAAACTCAAATCCCGTTAGTTGCTCCCTGTCACTTCTGTTGCTGCTTATAATTCAAAGTTTAAAACTGTATTACGCTTATCGTCGGGGAAGGAGACAATCCCAAGCTATGCTGAGATTTGTATGTCTACTTCATCTTCTCGTAGCAGACGAAGAGTGTGGACGTGTTCTACCTGGCGCTCCTCGACCGACCCAAAATATATACCCCTGTGATCAGTGCAGTGCAGAATTTCCTGTGTCCATGCAGTGCAGTGCTGGAAAGTGTTGTTCGTGTTTGGTTGTTCAGGATTTATGTGCTGTGCGTTATGCTAGTGCGTGTGGGGAAAAAAAAACTTAGACATCCATGTATGTCGTTCGTTGTTTTCACAACGAGACGTTAAAGTAAAAATTTAACATTTTTAAGAACAATCATAACGCACTTTACGTTGTTCGATTTTCTCAAAGCGTTACGTAAAGTGCTGTGGCCCAAGGTTGTAGCCTGTTTTGTGAGTGCAGATAGTGGAAGTTTCTAAGAAATGAGTGTTTAAAGACTGGTGTCTGGATTAGTCTGGTGGACTCGCATAAGACATTTGTGTTCAGAAGTGAAGTGGTATTGTGGTTAAGTGGACATTGAGGAAAAATTGTGACAGTGACGTTTTCCAAGTGCAAGTGCTGAGAGGGCCGACGATATGTCGGACCCTCCTTCTGCCGCGAGGGCTCATCCCCTTCCCGGCACGAGTTCCCGGGATATGACATAACCGGAATGGTTTAACGGCGAGGAAGGAGAGCTAATTGTAGTATGTGTATGTGGTTCTGACTACCGAAGAAGGAAAGCCGCTACCAGGTCCGTTCATCGTTATCAAAAGTCTACAACCGCATGTTGGACGACCGGTATAAGGTAACCTGATTAACAATAATACCAAGTACCTTTTGAAAACCCGATCATTGTCCCACTACAAAAAGTTACAAACACTAACTAAACTCAATAATGGAACACTTATTACCATCACACCCCACACTATTCTTAATACCATCTAATGCGTAATTTTTTATTCTGACCTTAAAAATACAAAAGACGAAGAAGTTCTAGCAAATTTAAAAGATCAAATAGTCACTTTCCCAAGCGATTCAAAACGCTCCGCAGTAGTATGGAAAATAAAATAAGAACTAGCCTTCTACTTCGGGTTATACTTTGGTTGCTTAAAATCAGAAAAATGTAGAACATGTGGGTTCCAGGAAAGAGAAAAAAAATGAGATCTCGAGAGTGTACAACTTTAGGACGACTTCACTCACCCAAACGACCAAAACGCGATGAATGGGTACAACTATGGACCTGAGATGGGGCCCTATCTCAGTACCCATACTGGTACCCAAAGGCAGACAATTTTGGACTTATTTTTTCAGAGAGAGCAAAAAGCTGATGCTCCTCCCTCTTCTCAAATTCTACAAAATACAAAAGGTCGTTTAACCGCGCGCACTGATCAAAGTCGCGATGGTTCAATCGGAACGCCGACGCTCTAAGTCAGAGATTTGGTGAGAAGAAAAAGTTTTTCTGAGCAAATCGACAACACATACGCGACGACACACATCGTCACATCGACTGCCGTCGAGGGAAGTGATGATCTAAAAATAGATCTGTTGGGTGAATGAGAGGGGAGGGAGGGCGTAGAACAAGAACGTAAGCGTGCCCAAGAAAACATTTTCCCAAGGAACCATTTTGGACCTAGCTTGAACAAAAACTGGGCTGTCTTGCTCTATCTCCTATACCGCACCTGCTTGCACTCATTCGCGAGCGTTCAAATATACTCTCTCGATTTCATGTTCTCGCGAATTGCCTGCTGCTGTAAGAATGTATGAGTGAATGTGCAGCGTTTTTCTCTGTGCTTCTTCTTCTCCCCCCTCGTTCGTACTCCCTTCTTCCATCGATCCGATGCGCGATTCCTTACTCTACCGCGCAATAACATTTGGTTCCACCGCAATGAGATACTGTACGGAAATATACAGAACATTTCCATTTAGCATCCGTGGTCCACACGGAACGCCGATAACCCAAACACCACCGGCCAATATCAAATTTTCGATATTGGCGGTGACTGGTGGTGAATGAATGTGTCCCTCCCCTCTTCTCATCAATATAATTCATTTGCTACATCTCCTCCCCTTTCCCCTTCTCCTAGAACTCATACAAATTAAATTCTAGAGAGAAGTGTGAGAAGAGGGAGAAGCATCAGCTTTTTCGCTCTCTCTCAAAAAATAAGTCCAAAATTGTCTGCCTTTGGGTACCAGTATGGGTACTGAGATAGGGCCCCATCTCAGGTCCATACCCGACAGACAAAGAGATCGAAATTTTCAGGCGAGGGGTAGGTAGAAACACGCGGTGGGGGCCCGGCCCAAGATCGGATCCAAAGTCCCCTACTAGCAATGAGAATGAAAAAGTGTGCAACTTTCAGGCGAGGGGCATGTAGAAGCATGGGGAGACGGTTGGAAATACGCGGAATTACGCGGAGGCGCGAGCGTGTTTTGGTTTCTACACAGTTTCTGCACTCACACAATTACACATGTGTGGATGTGTGCGTTCTCTTTCAGCCTGCGCGCTCAGTTTGGTTTTCTTGCAGCGGCATGCGGGTATCGGTGTCTCGCTCGCACTAGTGCAGCGAGTGTTCCTCTGTGCGCTCCCTTTCTTGCCACCACACGAAATCGTCAGTTCAGCTCAAGTGTTCGCCGTGAAAGGCCGCGCACGTGTTAGCCTAAGTCCCGGGCGATCGAAGTTTCGCTAAGTGTTGAAGTGTTGTGCACATTGAAATGAAGCTGCGCTTATTTTTTATCATTTATCCTAAATGTGTGATTTGCGTTGCTTCATTTTAATATTTGTTTGCTGTATTGAACATCAACAACGGTACCCATGCAGTTAGGCGACTATTTTAAATACGACGATTTTTTTTTATATAAATAATGTGTGTGATTTTGTGGCAAGATTGTGTGAAGCTATGTGTGAAAATGCTCCTTTATTTGCAATAAAAGTGATAAAATATAAACCAAGTTTGATGTGTTCAAGATTTGGTTTTGATTCGGGTGCACCAAGTCCGAATGAAGGGAAGCGCACAGCGCGCTACGAAAGAAACGAGCGGGAGGGGTGTCAGTCCAGCGCAGCGCAATTCGCTGGAATCAAGTGGGAGGGTGTACCAGTTCAGCGCTGCGCAAGCCGAAAGAAACGGGAAGGAAGGGGTATGAGGAAAATACGATGAAACAGCGCGAGCGAGCGTTCTTTACAGCGAGAGCGCCTCGTGTATTTTAAAGGCAAGCAAGAGAGCGCATTCTCTCCGTGGTAGCGCTCCATCCGCCATTTTTAATTTCGAGCCCAAAACAACGGACTTTGGATCCGATCTTGGGCCGGGCCCCCACCGCGTGTTTCTACCTACCCCTCGCCTGAAAATTTCGTTCTCTTTGTCTGTCGGGTCCGTTGTTTTGGGCTCGAAATTAAAAATGGCGGATGGAGCGCTACCACGGAGAGAATGCGCTCTCTTGCTTGCCTTTAAAATACACGAGGCGCTCTCGCTGTAAAGAACGCTCGCTCGCGCTGTTTCATCGTATTTTCTTCATACCCCTTCCTTTCCGTTTCTTTCGGCTTGCGCAGCGCTGAACTGGTACCCCCACCCACCCACTTGATTCCAGCGAATTGCGCTGCGCTAGACTGACACCCCCTCCCGCTCGTTTCTTTCGTAGCGCGCTGTGCGCTTTGCTTCACACGGACTTGGTGCACCCGAATCAAAACAAAATGTCACATATGGTGACGACGCGATCGTTCGAGGATCGACAAGGAGCGTCCGTACTTCAGCTAGCGGCCGCTAGAGGTCTCGGGCTGGACGATAAACGTTCGGACTGAACAAAAGGGATCGACCGAGCGTTTGACGGATAGCCGGTGACCGCATGGACTGCGAAATAGGGCTTTCTTTTTGATCCCGGACCTGCGTGGAAGCGGACGAATTTTTAGTTTTTTCACTCTCTCGGTTACTAAAATTTTGTGCTGTTAAAGGCATAATAAAATAATCCTGAATTACTTAAAAAAGCCGTTTTTTGGTAAATTATTTATCTGCAGGCCGGGCGTTGTGCTAACGCGCAACATTCTAAAAATTCAGCTAAAATTCTATTTAAAAAATCAGTCTTATAATTCTTCTAAATTCCTCTCACACGAGCTGTGCAAATTCGGCTCGTTCTCTACTTGCTCTATTATACCACGCGGTAAGCGCTGAGAACAAAGGACTGTTCGGTAAGGTACACGCACATACAAATACACAGCCAACGCATCCGAATCGTGTAGTGAAAAAATGCAAGAGGAAAGAGCAGTGATCGCGGACTTTACGTGTGCGGTGTGCGATAAGGCGGATTCGGTAGATTCGTTATTGCAGTGCGATTTTTGCGATAAATGGTACCATTACGAGTGTGCGCACGTGGATAAAACGGTAGAGACGAGGGCATGGTGGTGTGCGGAGTGCGAAGTGAAGACCAAACTAGCGAGCGGCAAGAAAGACGACGAGATAGCGCGCTTGAAGAGAGAGATGGAGGCTCTTAAAGCCACGACGGATAAAGCGTTAGCTTTGATACGGGAGAAGGATGCGGAAGTAGCTCGGCTCAGTAAGAGCAGCGAGCGAACCTCGTTTTCGCCCGGGGAATCGCTTCCTTGCTCAACGGCTAAACGGATTTCGGTCAACGAAGAAGGTGACCTGAGCCAAAGCCAAATAGCAGCCCGTCAAGCAGCGCGCTATGAACTCCCTTCATTCAATGGGAATCCCGAGGAATGGCCGATATTTCTGTCTACCTTTCGAAGATCGTCTCGTACGTTTGGGTTTACCGAAGACGAAAATATCCTTCGATTGCAAGGAGCGTTACGGGGAAAAGCACTACGAACGGTGCAAGGCCGTCTCCGGCACGCTGACAATCTGGAGGAAATATTGAGCGCGCTTGAAAAATCATACGGGCGACCGGATGTGTTAGTGAATACGTTGCTCGAACAAATTCGCGAATCACCGCCGATTAAGGCTGAGCGGCTCGATAGTTTTATCGAATACGGCGATTTAGTTGCTGAAATATGTTCAACTATAAAGGCAAGCGGAACTTCTGACAGATTGTACGATGCAGCGCTGCTTCAAGAGCTGGTGGACCGTATGCCGGCATATCTGCGCTGGAGCTGGGGCATGCATAGTCAGGAGCTAAAAAGTGTGACGATGAGCGAGTTCGGTGCCTGGATTCAGAAGGCGACGGATGGAGCAATGGCGGTAACTCCTCCGCAGCTGAAGAAGAAGACGACAACGCGACAAGTGCATGCGCAACACGTGGAGACGCATCAGCCCCAGCCCAATAGGCATCGAGAGTGCGCGTTGTGTAACAGTGATACGTGCGGTACGATCGCGGAGTGTCGGGTGTTTAACCGGTTAAGCGTTGCTGATAGGTGGGACAAGGTGCGCACCTTGAAGTTGTGCAAACGATGTTTGGGCAAGCACTACGGCCCGTGCTCGAAGCATGACGACTGTGGTGTCCAAGGATGCGTCGCTAAGCATCACCGGAAGTTGCATCGTGTCACCAGCGAGGAACGCGTGGAGATAAATCATCATGGAACGCGCTCCGATGGTACATTGCTGCGTTACGTGCCGGTAAAGCTGCACGGTGAGAGTGGTCCAATTTACACGCATGCGCTGTTAGACGAGGGGTCGACGGTGACGTTGATGGAGCAGGAGCTCGCCAGGCAACTTGGGGTCAGCGGCGTTCTTGACCCGTTGTGTTTGCAGTACAGTGCGGGAGAGCGACGCGATGAACGTGATTCGGAAAGGGTAGCGGTGCAAGTCTCCAGTGCTGAAAAAATGCATCCGCATTTTCGATGGCCGACGTGCGTACAGTCAGCCGGTTATCGCTCCCTATCCAATCGGTCGATGTGAACGAGTTGAAGCGGAAATATAAGCATTTGCAGGCGATTCCAGCTGCCTCGTATGAGGCTGTTTCTCCTCGTTTACTAATCGGTATCGACCATTACATTGACCAGACCTTTGAAAACTATAGAAGGACAGCCAGGACAACCTACAGCTACGAAGACGCGTTTGGGATGGCTCATTTTTGGCAAATGCACGAATAACGCTAACGACACATCCATTGTGCAGCCGGAGTCTAGCTACCACGTATGCGATTGCCAAGGAGAGACCTCACGGGCAGATCGTATGATGGCAGCGTACTTCGAAGTGGAAGGTTATGGTCCTGCGAAGGAGCCTTTGTTGTCGAAGGAGGATCAACGTGCGATGTCGATTTTGCAAAACAACACAAAACACGTCGACGGGCGGTACACCACGGGTTTACTCTGGCGGAGCGACAACGTTTTCATGCCGGAAAACCGTCAAATGGCTCTATCTAGGATGGAGTGTCTGGAGCGTAAGATGAGCCGAAATACGAGCCTTGCGGAGAAAATTAACGAGATACTAGATGACTACTTGGAAAAGGGCTATGCCAGACCGATAAGAGAGGATGAGCTGAAAACCTTCTACCCTAGGAAATGGTATGGTTCCAGTGTTTCTAGTGACAAATCCTAACAAGCCTAATAAAGTTAGGTTAGTATGGGATGCGGCAGCTGAAGTTAGAGGTATTTCGCTGAACAAGAAGCTGCTGACTGGCCCTGACCTGTTGACGCCGCTGCAAGCCGTGCTATTCCGTTTCCGTGAATATCGAGTCGCGGTGGCAGCCGACATCCGGGAAATGTACCACCAGGTACGCATTTGCGATGATGACGTCCACAGTCAACGGTTCCTATGGAGATGGGGAAACACAAATGCAGAGCCGCAGGAGTTTGTCATGCTGAGGATGACCTTCGGTGCAGCATGCTCTCCAAGTACGGCGCAATTCGTAAAGAACGAGAATGCGGAGAAATATCGTTCTCCGTACCCGCGTGCAGTTCGCTGTATCCATGAAGAACATTACGTGGATGACATGCTTACAAGTGTGGAAACGGAACCTGAAGCGATTGAACTGGCGTATCAGGTGAGCTTAATACACAATAATGCTGGATTTACTCTCCACAATTGGCTCTCAAATAGCATCAGAGTCGTGACAGCGGTAAAAGGCACTGAGTCAACCCTCAAGGAAATGGATTTCGAACCGTGTCTAAAGCCAGAGAAGGTGCTGGGAATGTGGTGGGACACCACAACAGATAGTTTCGGCTTTAAACTATCCCGTGTAAGACACCTGGAGCTGGCACGCAAGGACAAACCACCGTCCAAGAGGCAGATGCTGCGGACTTTGATGTCGATCTACGACCCGTTAGGTTTGATCGCAGGCGTGCTTTTTTATTTGAAAGTACTTCTTCAGGAAGTCTGGCGCCTACACCTTGGCTGGGATGACGAAGTTCCGGAAGAGATCCAGCATAAATGGGACGCCTGGATGGAACGACTGCCAGAATTGGAAAGTTTCATCATACCACGTTGCTACCGACAGTTGGCGTCGCTCACCGAATCATCTCTACAGCTACACGTGTTCGTTGATGCGGGTGCAGATGGTTACGCAGCGGTCGCGTACTTCCGTTTTGAGTGCCATGGACGTATCGAGGTGTCGTTAGTTGGATCCAAAGCTAGAGTGGCGCCTCTAAAGTATCTTTCCGTGCCCCGCTTAGAGCTGCAGGCTGCTGTGATGGGTTGCAGAATAGCCTCGTCTATAACTAGTGCTCATCGAGAAACTATTCGTGGAAGCTACTTCTGGACAGACTCGACTGATGTTATAGACTGGATGAACGCAGACCACCGTAAGTACTCGATTTTCGTCGCACATAGGGTTGCTGAGGTGCTGGACACCTCGAACGTCGACGATTGGCGATGGCTTCCAACTAAACTTAATGTGGCGGACGAAGCGACCAAATGGACCAACCTGCAGCATCATCTCGCCTCCGAACGATGGTTTAGTGGGCCCGAGTTCCTGCAACTACCCGAAGCAGAATGGAACATACCTCGTCGAGTACCATCGGAAACGTCCGAGGAGGTGCGGAAAAAGGATAGGCTGAAGCTGGTCGGCATTCACATAGCGCGTCCGATTTTCATCGACTACGAGAGATTTTCCCGATGGACGCGGCTGGTCAGGACGATGGCTTACGTATGTCGGTATGTAAACATTATTACCAAAACTAAATCTCCATCGACAGGTCCGCTTAACCGCGACGAAATCCAGCGGGCTGAAACGGTAATTCTGCGAGACGTTCAGAGGAACGCTTTTACAGATGAATATGCCATACTCTGGAAGGCGAGGGAAAACTCAACAACACCGTCGTGGAAAAGTCCGATTCCCAGAAGTAGTTTGTTGTTCAAACGAAGCCCCTATATGGACGAGGACGGCTTGCTGAGATTGAGCGGAAGGATCGATCGTTGCCGTTACGTCGACCCCGGGAGGAAGCGACCTATTCTGCTACCGAGACGACATCGTGTTTCCGAGTTAATCATTGACGATGTCCACCGTCGTTATAAGCACGGCAGCCAAGAAACTGTAGTGAACGAAGTGAGACAACGCTTTGATATACCGGCTCTCCGATCTGTGTGTAGACACGTACGCCTGCAATGCCGAACATGCACATTGTTATACGCAAAGCCAGCGTCCCCGGAAATGTGCGAATTACCTGCTGCTCGTCTTGCTGCATTCTCCAGGCCCTTTTCATATACGGGCATTGATTATTTCGGTCCGATGGTAATCGTGAACGGCCGAAAGACGGAAAAACGGTGGGGTGTTTTGTTCACGTGCTTGACGGTTCGAGCCGTCCACATCGAGCTTGTGCAATCCCTGTCTACGAGTGACTGCTTGATGGCAGTTCGGAGCTTCATGGCACGCCGCGGAACACCAATCGAAATAGTCTCCGATCGTGGAACGAATTTTGTGGGCGCCGATCGTGAATTAAAGGAAGCTGCGGAACGTGTTGATTCGGCGATTTTAAATGAATTCGGATCGCCCGATCCGGTGTGGAAGTTTAACCCCCCCGCAGCCCCACACTTTGGAGGATCATGGGAAAGGATGATCCAATCGGTCAAGAGAATGCTGTCGCGCACCCTCACGGAGAGGCATCCTACGGAAGCGGTCCTGTCGGCAGCATTGATCGAAGTCGAGAACATGCTCAATTCTCGGCCACTTACACACGTTCCAGTCGACGGTGAGGATGAGGAACCGTTAACTCCCAACCATTTTTGTTAGGTTCTTCCGCAGGAATGAAGCCCTTGGTGAAGCCTGATGATTCGCCAGCAGGCTTGAAACAAAACTGGAGAGCTGTACAGGCTAAAATGAACGAGCTCTGGAAGAAGTGGATCAAAACCTACCTCCCCACCCTGGTTAGAAGGACGAAATGGTTCGAGTCGTGCAAGCCTATCGAGACCGGAGATGTTGTCTTAATCGTGGACGAAAACAGCCCGCGAAACTGTTGGCCGAGAGGAAGGGTGGAACGCGTAGTCCCATCCAAAGACGGAGTCATTCGTCGGGTCGTCATCAAAACAGCGAAAGGAACGATGCTGGAGAGGCCAGTGGTGAAGCTGGTATCGCTGAACGTCGCGCCGAGGGTTATCGTTTGACGACGTCGAAACGCCTGGTGGACTGTCACATATGGTGACGACGCGATCGTTCGAGGATCGACAAGGAGCGTCCGTACTTCAGCTAGCGGCCGCTAGAGGTCTCGGGCTGGACGATAAACGTTCGGACTGAACAAAAGGGATCGACCGAGCGTTTGACGGATAGCCGGTGACCGCATGGACTGCGAAATAGGGCTTTCTTTTTGATCCCGGACCTGCGTGGAAGCGGACGAATTTTTAGTTTTTTCACTCTCTCGGTTACTAAAATTTTGTGCTGTTAAAGGCATAATAAAATAATCCTGAATTACTTAAAAAAGCCGTTTTTTGGTAAATTATTTATCTGCAGGCCGGGCGTTGTGCTAACGCGCAACACAAAAACTTAAACACAACAAACTCGGTTTATATTTTATCACTTTTATTGAAAATAAAAGCACATTTAAATACATAGCTTCACACAATCTTGCTTCAAACCACACACATTCATTATATAAAAAAATCGTCGTATTTCAAATCGCCGCCTAACTGCGTGGATCCCGTTATTGATGTTCAATACAGCAAAAAAAAACATTGAAATAAAGCAGCGCCAATCACACATTTCAGTTTAATGGTGAAACAAAAGCGCAGCTTCATTTCAATGTGCACAACACTTCAACACTTAGCGAAACTTCGATCGCACGGGACTTAGGCTAACACGCGCGCAGCCTTTCACGGCGAACGCTTGAGCTGAACTGTCGATTTCGTGTGGTGGCAAGAAGGGGAGCGCACAGAGGAACACTCGCTGCACTAGTGCGAGCGAGACACCGATACCCGCATGCCGCTGCGAGAAAACCAAACTGAGCGCGCAGGCTGAAAGTGAACGCACACATTCACACATGTGTAATTGTGTGAGTGCAAAAACTGTGTAGAAATCAAAACACGCTCGCGCCTCCGCGTAATTCCGCGTATTTCCAACCGTCTCCCCATGCTTCTACATGCCCCTCGCCTGAAAGTTGCACACTTTTTCAAGCTCATTGCTAGTAGGGTAGTTGTACCCATTCATCGCGTTTTGGACGTTTGGGTTCATCGCGTTTTGGACGTTTGGGAAGCTGATAAGAATTCTCTTGGTCAGCGCGTAGCGCTCTCTCGTTGAGCAGCGCACGGCGACAACGATTAAGTTCCCTCTCTCTCTCCTTCTCTCTCTCGCGCGCACGTATGCTAAACGGAATACCATAAAATACCATACCATAAAATTGCCAATATTAAAGAACAAAATGAAGAACTTTTGAAAAAACTCATTCCACCTTTTGTACCTCTGACCCAAAAGCCGAAATTATTGCCAAACTTGGACAAGAAAATACTAATCTAAATTAAAAAATTGATCTACTAATAGAAACTATCAAAAACATGCAAATCGAAGAAATCAAATTTATTAACACTTCTAAGCAAAACTGTTGTTACGTGTGTAACAGTAAATGAGTAGCTGGGTTTAATAGAACTGGCTTTTCTAGGATTTATTGCACAGTTTAAAAATTAGTCTGTTCTTTCTGCTTTATATTTTGCTACTGCCGCTAACTTTTTGGATGGCGCCTATCCTCGAACAGCTGATCTGTCTTGATCGCACTTGACCCTGTTTAGCGAGCGCTGCCGAACTTTGACCTAATTTGTCCTACTTTTGATCATATATCTGTCTCGTATTTGGGAATATCTTTTTGTCCTTATCTAACAGGTGCCGCCATCTGGTGTTTATAGTTCTAACTATTAGAGCTATTCTTTACAGCTTGATGTTTTGTAAACATTCGCCTGTCAAAATGCACGAGGTCGTTGTCGTGCCAACAAAAACAAAACCACTGATATAGTAGAAATAAAAGACCAATCCTAAGAGTCTGACTCTACCTGCTCCTCGTCCCTTCTGGACGGAAGCGAAGCGACCTCTTCAAAGGCGCTTGAAAAACGAGCCCTCTCAAAGGGCTCCTCTTCCTCCGGGAAAAAAAACCTCCCTCTCTCCCAAAAATCCCCCCCCATCTCCCATCCCTATCCCTTCCTCTTCCCATCCCCTAAACTCCGAGGGAGAGGAGCCCCTTCTCTCACCCGGTAATGCCCCATTCATCAAGGTGAGGAGGTCAGAGAGGAGGAAAGCTTCTTAAACACATTGACCACATGCACCACACCTTCTTTTTTATCACCTCCAAACATTCTTTCCAAACATTTCTACAAATTCCCATCCTCAGTTAAATAAAAATACACCTTTGTTTGCTATGTCCTGGAATATCCGGAGCATGAGCCGTAACTTTGATGATCTAAAAATTGTAATCACCCGCCACAACCCAACAATAGTCGTTTTACAAGAAATAATGACCATACCTAATCAAAACAGTTAGTCAGGAATAGTGACGAATTAAGGGTATCGGATGCCCTAGGCGGTAAGACAAGTTGAGGACCCCTATAAATGGTAGATGGTGGGTGAGGAGGGGAAGGGGTGGTGGTAGCGGCACTAAACTTGCTGTTGGGAGAGTGAACAGTAAACTTGAAATGCCGTCGGGGGGCCCCTGCGATCATTAGTCGCAGCTTGATCATCATCACATGATCAGTAAACATGAGATCCTCATCACAAGCTCTAAAAAATTTGCTGACGGAGGAGGAGGGGGGGGGGGCTTTCTTTCCGGAATCCTTCCGGGGGCCCTTGTCGCTAGTACTTTGTCCATACGGCATACTATAGAATGACAATCTACGGAGCCTCTAAATTGGCGGGGCCCCAAGCGACCGCCTAGTCCGTCTACCGTTAGATCCACCACTGGTCAGGCATTATTGCACTAGAGACAACCCCCTGCGGTCTGCGTAGAGACAAATCCAACGTAATTTTTACCGACAGTGCAAGTACTTGAATCTAGAACCACTCGCGACCCGAACTGCCAACAACTCTGCAATGTACCGAATTCACACCAAATCACCTTCTGCTGGATTCCTGGTCACACAGGTATCTAGGGAAACGAAATAGCAGACCGATTAGCCACCACAGACCGTAATTTTCATTTCATTTCATTTCATTTATTAATTTCAATATGTCTGCCTCTGGGGTTGAACATATAATTGCTTAAAACCTAGGTGGCCTTATTGGTACTAAACTAACTGTAACTTAATTAAACTAAGGGGAAATAGAAAAGGATGTAACAGAATGGAAATCCATAGTGAAAGGAAAATAAGCACCGGATAAGAAGAATATATTTAAAACAAAAAATAAATTAAGAATTAAAAAGACATAATTAGAAAAAATAACAAAGAGCCGGATAAAATTAGAAATTAAAATCCCGTTAATGTTCATTGAATTGACGCAAACAAAATAGCCACTTGTCGTTAATGCCAAACGCTGTATTGCAGAAAGCTATTGCAAGAGCAGTGCGATTTCTTAAACACCTGGAAGGAACATACCAACTGCTGGGCAGACGATGATAATAACCCGGCCTGCTGCCATAACACTCTTTCACGCCAATCATCACCAATAGCTGGAATGGTTATTGGGTTAGCAGCGGCCGCTCTTTCCTGAGAACCATCAAGACCGCAACACCACCAAGGAAAGACCATTTATCACACCAAGACCAGATAATCCTATCACAACTTCGGATAGGACACACCCGGCTCACCCACAACTTTTTATAAGAAAAATCAATCCCACCACTATGCAGTATCTGTAGTGTCGCCATCACCGTCCGTCGCATCTTAACGGAATGCCATGGATATTCTGCGGAACGCATCTCCTGCAATTTGGACCACAGAATCGGCACATTCCTCTCACCAGACAGCGATTGCCAGCGTAAAATTTTAAAATTCCTTCGTATCACGTATCAATCATTATAAACAACTCTAACCAAAACCACATTTGTAACGGACAATAAAATCAACGGATAGCTTTAATTAAACCGAAACTACCTGGTATAAGGTAACTGCAAGCCACAAATGGCTTGCAAAGAAAAATGTTAGATTTTAAGTATAGAATTAATCAACCGATTGAAAGAGGTGAATGAGGCCAATTGGCTAAGAGTCTCTATAAAAAAGCCACCGCGCTTATCAGGAAAAAGCAACCAGCTACACATCGGGCAACAACATCGATCCATCAACCATCATGTAACCTCCGCCAAACCAACGTCAAACCCCGCATTGTAGTGCAAAAAAAGAAAAAAAATATATATTAGCTAGGGTAAATGTACCAAAAGTGGTGCAATTTGTAGTGGTGCAAATGTGTTTTAATGGATTTAAAGTGACAGGAAGGTGAATTCAAGAAAATTTTAACATATAGCAATAGGAATATGTTTTATCTTTGCAATCACAACCATTTTTACCATGACACACATCAATTTTACGAAAACATACATATTTTGGGACTGCTTCGTTGTACCTATAATGATGGTCTGGTTACTATAGTCGTCGTATTGTGCTCCTATAGTAGTGGTAAACAAAGATGCCTCAAAAACAGTGTATAATATCAATGGAACCTAATTTTGAAGCTGTTTTCGTATGGATAGCAAGGATCACTACCATAATTTCGATGTCGTACATCATTTGATCATAGAAAATTTATGAATTTGGTTGATGACAATATTGACTAAAGTTGACACCTGTCGTCAACTCATACGGAAGAGAAAGCTTGATTTGAAGTCGATGTTTCACTGAGCCAGATAAGCGAATTCTGGCCTTTGTTTGGTAAATTATTTGCAGAAAACTCATTTATGTTGCTTATTTTAATGAAAACAGTATGACATGTCAAAAATATCGTCGGAAAAAATCTAAAATATCATGATTTTATTGATTTTATAACTAAGACTAATATAGTATTTTGCATACCTATAATGGCACTATCGTAAAAAAAACACTTAGAAACACGTAAATATGTGCAAAAGGCAAGAAAATTAATAAAACAATATTATTTGATAACAATTATGTTAAAAAACTAATAATTGCGTTGTTATGTGATCATGTAGAACGTTAACAATTATATGAGTTTCGTTATGAAATCCCAAAGGCCGGGCTACATTGATCGTACTCCGTAGTGTAATTTAGATTAGTGTAATTTTTCACTAGCGCATCTGGGGGCGGCTGTCGGAAGCATTTTGCCAACAATTTGTAGCCGCTTTAGAAAAAATGTTATTTTGTCTTGTTTTTTTAATTGAACTTAACTGGAAGAGCTTTGTTATTGATAGATAAATATGTTGTGCAAGTATTTCAGCCATTTTCGCATAAAAAAACGGTGAAAAAAACAACTTAAATTTGGAAAAATGTTGACACATTTTACAAAATAATGGATTTTTCGGTCACTTTGTAACGGAATGGCCCCATTAAACTATAAAACCGTTTGTAAAAAGCCAGAGAACATGTCCTACTATCATAAATAAGTAAGTTACTATTAATTTGGTCTACATGACAATAAAGAATGACTCAGACCACTCCGAGCTACAGCAATACCTTTTCGTTAAAATCTATATGACGATAAAGAATGACACAGACCACTCTGCCCAAGGAACATTTTAAATCTTATCATCTCATCATAGTTTACATTAAGTCTTCATTTTTCAGTCAAATGTCGTGTATGATCTAACAAGACTATGACAAAGCTCATTTAAGACTGATAGGACCCATCTACAGAACTCTGTTAAGACTACTTGTTAAAACCATTTCTTGACCTTCGTGATGTGAGGCGCAAACAAACTATCAAAAGAACAACATATTGCTAAGGATACTTTCTTGAGACGACAATGAAGCATCGTATATGAAGTCATAATAATGGTTGGGAATTTTTTGAGCATTATTATTGTTGGAAATTGAATTAAATTGAATTGTAGTTAGTTTAGAAACTTGGAATAATTGAACTTGCAAGTTTTCATGAATTGTGTCAAATGGTGAAATGTTTCAATTGAATTAGATCAGTTACGGATTAGGATGAAATGAACTATGAATGAACTATGTAAATAAAAATGACAAGTGAATAAACAGTAGCAAATTGATTGGCGCAAAGGACACAACGGTTTATCCATTCTCCTCGGTTTTCGGTAATCCGCATATCACAACCAGCTTTTTTAGTGATAATTTATCACAATTATATTGTCGTGATATTTTTTTTCTAAAGAAATCGCTCGCTATGGAGAACGCGACAATCCAGATTTTTTTATATTTCTTTCTAACCATAAAACAGACTAAAATATGATAGTTCAAACGTACTCGAGAACAGACGTACCATCAAGGAGACAAACATATTGTTATCCTAAACCTTTCAAGTAGGGCTATCTGGTTTTTTTTTACTTGAATTTTTTAGCAGTCAATTACTTCAATTCATTTCGAACCTATAACGGTTAACTTAGGATTACAGCATGCACGTGTGTCAAGCTAGAACAATTCCGAGAAGCGGAGGAAAATTCTTCATCCATTTTTCTCACGGCCGTAAAATTGTTAAACCTAAAAATCACTCAAACAGAGATGCGCTAATAACATTAACCAGATAATGAATTCGAAAAGCAATAAGTTCAAGTATTTGTCAATGATGCAATACATCCGGGACATGCAGCACCGAATTCAAGTGTTAGGTACAGTTACGCCAAAAACGAAAAAACCACAACGCCTGCAATCAATGCAACAATTTGTTCTCACCAGAGAAAGCAATAAAAAAGGGATCACATTTCCTTCAGGATAACGCTTGACACAAAACAGAACCAGAATACCTCTCAGAAGAATGCGTAGGCGTGGCGAAAAGGGAAAAGACTAGCGACACGATCATATGCGTGAAAAGGAAGGAAAATATTCTTCCCACGTTAGAACGTAAAGCCTATAGTATAAAAACTCTGATTAAAGAAATTAATCTTCTTGAAAGAAATGAATAAACACCTGCTATTTAGATCTAAAAGAGAAAGGATCGGTGAGTCAGTGTCGGAAGTTCTTTTTTTCCTCGTCTTTAAAAGATGGTACTGCCAGCGCGTTGGCAACGGACTCGATCAATCGTCTGATCGAGCCAAAAAAGGTTTTGTAAACGCCTCGAAGTTTTATACTCGCGTATGAGCAGAAATCCATGCCAAGAAAATTTCACTGTTGAAATGTATTTTAATAATTTGAAAATAATCAAAACGTTTTAATAATATGCATCTTTTTAGTTGAAAATACATTATTTTAAAAATTATTATTTGTTTAGAACACCCCCATTTGCACCAAAAGCATTGTCAAAATTAACATGACGTGAAAAGCGTTTTAAAAATTGCCATTTTTCTATTTGTCATGCAATCTATGAATTTGTTTATCAAAACATCAACATGGCTGACTCACAATCCGCGCTGCCGATCAGTCAAAGAGATCGGGGCTCAGGTCGGTTTTCAAGCTGCTCTCACCTCAACTGTTGCGGCTGTGGGGAAGCTTATTGAACCGATTATCGCCGAGGTGCGCAGCGGATTTACTCTACTGCAAAATGCACCCATACCTCAGCTTTGCAATACCGATCCTCGGCCCGTTGCGGGTAGAAAGCGGAGGCGTATCATCGAGGATTCTATGCCCCCCCATATCAACAAAAACGTAAACATTCGTCAAAATAACATTTATGCAGCGTCATCGCCAAGTGCGTACACTAACACTACAGTCGGCATCCCTCCCCCGTCTACGCTACCGGATGAACTCATGGGAACCGATTCGCTATCGTCACCGCTTCGAGCAGCGTTTCCCCAGCCGGCTACAGACAGAATAAGGATCTGACTATCTCGCTTGTCCACTGCCGTCACCGTGGAGCAAGTGGTCGCTTCTGTGAAACGCCGTTTAGCCACCGATGACGTCCTAGCATACTGCTTACTGAGGAAGGGAGTCAGTGTTGACAGCGTAAACTGGTTTTCTTTCAAAGTGAGAGTACCGCAGCGAGACTGCGTCAAGCGAGTCTTCGTGACGCAGCACTCGCCCCATCGACCAGGCCTGTCGGTATTGGTGTACGTGAATTTGTACAATCCCGTCAACGAGAGCATGGACACTCATCATCACCAATCACCACCAAACACCATTCTATCACACGCACACTGGTTGTCATCGATCGCCGATCGATGCCTCGCACACCAACATCCACTGTCTATCACGCACCGGCACACGCATCAACATCACAGGCTCAAACACTAACATCACCACAACTGGGAGAATACACGATGAACGACACCACTCATGGTCCTAATTCAACACTCATTGACGGCCCGCTTTTAATTCGCCGCACTTCCAACACCAACTTACAATAGACCACACTTGACCGTTTCTTTCACGAATAGACGAACCTCTGTTAAGTCTGTATAAACACCTACCTGTTTTGTTCCTGCTGCTAATGCGCTTCGCACTGCCCGTTCCACTGCCCCTGTTTACTATCAAAACGTGCGGGGACTGCGCACGAAGGTCGATGAGTTTTGCCTGTCGGTGTTGGAATCCAATTTCGATGTAATAGTGCTTACGGAAACCTGGCTCGATCCTAGCCTACCTTCGGCTTTGCTGTTTGACGATAGCTTCCGAGTCTACCGATGCGATCGTAGTGTTGACAACAGTACATGTTCCCGCGGTGGAGGTGTGTTGATTGCGTGCTCTCAGTCTCTGACGTCACGGGAATACACAACGGTGCATCCATGGCTTGAGCTAGTGTGCGTTGTAATATAACTAGGCAATTCCCGACTATTCATCATTGCTGCATACCTCCCGCCTAGACTTGCCGCAAATGCTGCCACGCTCCGTGAAATTGAAAACTGCATTCGCTCATTATGTTCAATTATGCATCCCGGAGACGGTTTCCTCCTGTTATGAGACTTCAACCAACCTCTCGTCTCCTGGTCAGCCGCTCAGCATGATCCGGATCTGCCTGTTTAGGGACGAGATGCATCATAGCGGACTTTTTTCCAGATCAATGGTCATCTTAACACCAGCGGACGCGTCTTAGACCTGGTGTTTGTAAATGTTTGATGTTCCCGTTACGCCACTCTTGACCTCGCTGTGAAAGATTTTGAGCGGTTCATGTCGCAAGCCCTGAATGAATGCACGCCGGTGAAACGACCTAAACGAGGCCCCCCTTGGGGTGACAGAACGCTGCGCAGGCTCAAAACGGCTAAAGCTGCCGCGTATCGCGATTATTTGTTACGTAGGTGTCCCGCTGTATTGCGCAACTATAATATTGCACACTCTCTCTATCGGCGCTACAACAGGTTCCGCTACCTTGGGCACGTACGGCGTACGGTTTTGCGCTGCCGCGGCAATTCACGTGTACTGTGGAACTTCGCAAACAATCGTCGGAAATCCTCTGGTTTTCCTAGCTCCGTCAGTTTCAACGGGTGCAACGGCAACAATCCGTCTGCTGTATGTGATATTTTTACCTCGCGCTTTGCTGCCACCTTCCTTCCAGCGGTAACTGATGAGAGGCAGATAGCCGACGCATTATCAAACGTACCGGTGGATGCTATGGCCCCAAACTTCATCGATCATCGATGAGTACTCAGTGTTGAAAGCGATTGACAGGCTGAAACCTTCGTTCGCTCCAGGGCCTGACGGGATCCCGGCTTCCACGCTTAAGCGTTGTGGTACCACCATCGCGCCTATCTTGGCCTCGATTTTTCGCGACTCGCTGCGTTTGGGCATCTATCCTGCCTGCTGGAAAATTTCGTGGCTTGTTCCAGTGCACAAAAAGGGGGACAAATCAAATGCGTGTAATTAACGTGGCATTACATCGGTTTGTGCCTGCGCTAAGGTCTTTGAGCTCCTGGTGTACGAACCTCTCCTCGCAACTGCCTCGAACTACATTAGCGCAGCTCAATATGGATTTGTCCCTCAGCGTTCAACCACCACCAACCTGGTTGAGTTCGTTAGCCTCTGCTACAGGACCATTGATGCCGGCTCGCAGATCGACGCAGTCTACACGGACATCAAGGCTGTCTTCGATAGCGTTCCGCACGCCTTGATGCTCGCAAAGCTCGAAACGCTTGGCCTGTCTGTGCAGACCCGCACGACAAAATCGATAAAAAACGATCGAAAAAGCGAGCAAAAATGTCAGGGAAAACGCTAGGATTCCGATCGAAGAAATATTTCAATCCAAAAACTTCAGCATTGAAAATTTCGAATTATATCATTTATAAATTTTCAACAATTTTGAATACGAAATATTTCACAGCCATGAGCTGTAAAATATGTTTGCAGTTTGTGTTTGAGAAGTTTTCGATCGCTTTGCGCATCGGGGATGTATGTGTTTGTGTCTTTAAGAACAAAAAAGCGACCGTGTTGGCGTAAAAATGATAATGGCCGAGACATAGTTCACACCCACGTTCTCTTTCTCTCCTTCTTCTCCTCTTCACCATCCTTTCACCACGCTTTATCATTATTGGTTCTTGCTCTCTAGCTACATTGAGCGAGATGTTGAGAAGTTTTTGATCGCTTTGCGCAGCGGGGCTGCTGGCCTGGATGCGTTCCTATCTTGCTGGTCGCACATACTGCGTGAAGATGGGACCCCATACGTCGCGCCGTATCGATGCTTCTTCGGGGGTGCCGCAGGGGAGTAACCTTGGACCGCTGCTATTTGTCATTTTCCTAAATGACGTAACACGGTTGCTCCCTCCTGACAGCCTACTGTATGCAGACGACGCGAAGCTGTTCCTGCCTATCCGTGACCGATCAGACCAACTCCGCCTTCAGGCCACTCTAAGTGCCTTTCAGTCATGGTGCTCTTTGAATGGTCTTGAATTGTGCGTCAAGAAGTGTGTTGTCGTTACGTTTGCGAGAAAGCGGTGCCCCTTAGTGTATGACTATGCGTTAAATGGATCTATCATTGGGCGCAAAAGCTGTGTCACGGATCTAGGAGTGCTCCTTGACGAAAAGTGTATGTTATTTAAATATGCAGCATCCGCTTACAGATTATTTAACAGATATCGCCATAAATTATATGTTTTGCGTCTTCAATCTCGCTTCCGTTCAAACCCTCGAGCGTTTTGGAATTACATAAACTCTATGAGAAACAATAATGGCCTCCCTACTATTATGTCACTTGGTGATGTGCTTGCTACGTCGAGTGTCTAAGCCAGTCTTTCATTCACCCCTCTCAATGTCCTGTATGTTGAATTTGTTTCTGTAAGCACTGCTTCTGTTTTACGAGCGTTAGGTAACTTTAAACCATCCTCAGTGCCGGGTCCCGATGGTATTCCTGCTGCTTTACTCTTTCATTGTCGTGAAGCACTAGCCCTTCCTGTTTCTTTCCTTTTTAATCTTTCTTTGTCCACGGCTACTTTTCCGAATATTTGGAAACAAGCATGGATAAGGCCAGTTTTTAAAAATGGTGATCGTGGTTGCGTCTCATTCATTCATCATATCATGGTCATGTTTCGGTCATCCATTTGTCACGCTTAGTCTTAAGTAACATAATTAACATGTAAAAGGTCGCACGACACGAATACTATTTAACAATGCGGTGCGCGACATGTCAGGTTGATGACGATCACAAATTACATTAAACTCACGGCACATACGAATAAACGGATCAGAGGAGCCAAAGTGAGTGCGGCGTTCCTCCACGTCAAGTAGCAATCTAGCTCGGAGTGATCTCGGCGGGACATACATGTTGAGCCTCGAAAGAAGTGCGGGCGAGTCAATCCGATTGTCAAGAAGTCCCGCGACAAACAGCCTCTGAGCGTTGCAGTTCCGTTGCTTCAGTGTCTCGATGCCAAGCAACGCACAGCGTCCCTCATAGTCAAGTTGGACACTCCAGGAGCGCAAAGCGAACCGCGTGAATTTGCGCTGGATCGACTCTAAACGAACTAGGGGGCGAGCTTTTTTAAAAAGGGTGATCGTGGTTGCGTCTCTAATTATCGTGGCATATCTATTTTATCGGCGTTCAGCAAAGTCTTTGAATCTGTTATTCGTTTACCTTTAATGGAAATGGTGAAATCGTGGATCATTCCAAATCATCATGGCTTTATGGCTGGCCGCTCCACCACTACTAATCTTATGGAATTTGTTTCCTCAGCACTCTTAAATCTGGACTCTGGCATGCAGGTTGATGCTGTGTATACCGATTTCAAAGCTGCGTTTGATAAAATCCCCCCCTTCCCTGCTCATTGCTAAATTCAAGAAACTTGGCTTCTCTCCTTTCTTTCTTGAATGGCTACAATCATTTCTATCGAATCGTTTTTGTGTTAAATTGAATGACGGTTTTTCTTATGAGTTTCATTGTTCGTCGGGTGTTCCCCAGGGTAGTGTCTTGAGTCCTTTATTTTTTTTTTTATTTGTCAATGATGTGTGCTCTGTCTCACCTATCTTGGGTCAAAGGTCAGCAACGACAACAGTATGGAAGTTGAGTTGCGCGCAAGGATGCTGGCTGCCAACCGGTCATTCTACAGCCTGAAAAAGCAGTTCACCTCAAAGAACCTGTCGCGACGGACGAAGCTGGGACTATATAGTACCTATATAGTACCAGTACTCACATACGCCTCTGAGACATGGACAATGTCCAAATCTGACGAAGCCCTCTTAGCCGCGTTCGAGAGGAAGATGCTCAGAAGGATACTTGGCCCCGTATGTGTGGAAGGACAATGGAGGAGCCGCTATAATGACGAGCTATACGAGATGTACGGCGACCTCACTGTCGTACAGCGTATTAAGCTCGCCAGGCTCCGGTGGGCTGGCCATGTTGTACGCATGGAAACGGACGACCCAGCCCGTAAAGTCTTTTTAGGCCGTCCACAAGGACAGAGGAGGCGTGGTAGGCCCAAATTGAGGTGGCAAGATGGCGTGGAGGCGTCCGCCATGAAGGCCGGGATAACGGACTGGCAGACGAAGGCGCGAGACCGTGAGCGGTTTCGGACACTCCTAAGGCAGGCCAAGACCGCAAAGCGGTTGTAGCGCCGGATAAGTAAAGTAATAAGATGTGTGCTCTGTTCTTCCATCCGATTCCTTCCTTATGTTTGCAGATGATTTAAAAATATTTTGTCCTATCACAGACTCTAATTCATGTGTCTCTTTTCAATGTCTGTTAGACTCCTTCTCCTTTTGGTGTTCTGCTAACTTTCTCTCCCTGTGTATCGATAAATGTGCTTGTATATCTTTCTCTCGGAGCTTAAATGTGTTGTCTCATAATTATTCACTAAACTCTGTTGTATTAAATCGTGTTAATGTCATTCGTGATCTTGGGGTTCACCTTGATGCATAACTGTCATTCAATCATCATATTGAGCGTACCATTAACCATGCCAATAGTGTACTAGGAATGATTTGTGCTATGGCAAATGATGTGCGTGACCTTAGCTTAGTCCGCCCTATTTTAGAATATGCTAGCATTGTGTGGTGTCCAGTCAGCTCGGTATGGATTGAAAGGGTTGATAGTGTTCAACGCAGATTCACCCGTATTGCCATTAGGCGTCTTTTAGGGCAATCGGGTGCTTCTCTTCCCCCTTATGAAGTCCGATGCCGTATGCTTGGATTGATGACACTGCATGATCGTCGCTCTGCTTCTCAAGCTTTGCTTATCAGTGGTTTGCTTCGGAACGAGATTGATTGTCCTTCACTTCTTAACAGAATACCGCTGTACGCGCCTGCTCGCTTTCTTCGACGCCATAATTTCCTTCAAATCCCGTCGAGAAGAACGCTGTATGGCACCAATGATCCGTTTTTTCTATCCCTCCATCGCTTCAACAGTGCCTCTGGTGTTTTTGATTTTCATATTCCCCTTCAATCCCTTCGCTCCCTCTTCCTTCAGTTCTTTGACTCCCTTTTTGTTTCCCCATTCTAATTCTTTCATTTTACTTGTGTTGGCTGTGTTACAAATTGCTTGCTGTCTAGTTACATTTAAGTATTTGTTTGTTCTCATTAATTTTAAGTTTTAGTCAGTAAGTTTACCTATATTTAGCCCTCTGAGACAGATATTTGTATCGTAATAAATAAATAAACAAATAAATAAATAAATAAAAAGTTGAGCTTCCACGACCAGCTAGAGCAAGTTGTCACTAAGGGTAACCAATTGATCGGCTTACTAAAACAAATAGCACGAGACATCACTGACCCGGTCTGCATCAAGACGATATACTGCGCTTTGGTGCGGCCAGTGCTAGAATACGCTTCGGTAGTATGGTGGCCTACAGCTGCTCGCCCCCTAGTTCGTTTAGAGTCGATCCAGCGCAAATTCACGCGGTTCGCTTTGCGCTCCTGGAGTGTCCAACTTGACTATGAGGGACGCTGTGCGTTGCTTGGCATCGAGACACTGAAGCAACGGAACTGCAACGCTCAGAGGCTGTTTGTCGCGGGACTTCTTGACAATCGGATCGACTCGCCCGCACTTCTTTCGAGGCTCAACATGTATGTCCCGCCGAGATCACTCCGAGCTAGATTGCTACTTGACGTGGAGGAACGCCGCACTCACTTTGGCTCCTCTGATCCGTTTATTCGTATGTGCCGTGAGTTTAATGTAATTTGTGATCGTCATCAACCTGACATGTCGCGCACCGCATTGTTAAATAGTATTCGTGTCGTGCGACCTTTTACATGTTAATTATGTTACTTAAGACTAAGCGTGACAAATGGATGACCGAAACATGACCATGATATGATGAATGAATGTAAACGAATTCGCTTCAAGTGGGCCACTCGCGGTCCGTTGAATTGTAATTAATAAATAACCAATAACAAATAACAAATCAACAATAATATCAATAAAAATGGACTCCATATGATTGAGATCACAAGGACTTTCCTGGTCATGAGTTCAGACGATTTGTAGTGCAATATGTGTGGCTAAGAACGATTTAAACAGCATATAGCTTTAGGACGCGCTTGTGCAGACTAACAAGTTTTAAAACTCTCCACGCACAGGCAGTGTCAGAGATACGCATATTTACATAATCGCGGTTTTCTCAGTTTTATCTCCTGCATCGATTATTAGAATTAGACAGATATCTAATAATCTTTACAAGGGGATAAAACCACCCACTGCAAGCAAAAGGAAAAAAGTATATTATGGTTCAAACCCGTAACATACAACTCACGCAGAAGCTAGAGATTCTCGGATTATCCACGTTTTGCGTTAAAAGCGTATTTCAGGAACAACCCGTAAAGTCTGTTCTAAGTCCAAGACTTAATATGCATTTAATAAGATCTATTGATCCTGATGCCTTAGTCTCAAATAACAAGTCTTTAAACGTACTTGAGAATATGTTTACCGGTTGATGAAAGCCAGTCATCAACATTCCAATTTTAGTTTTAACAGACAATCTTATAAGCGTCTTAGTCTCAAATAACAAGTTTTTAAACGTGGTTAAGAATACATTTACAGGTTGATTAAAGCCAGCCATCAAAACTCAAATTTTAGTTTTAACAAATAGTCTTATAAGCGTCTTCAGAACGTTTTGAAGGTTTAACAGCTTTAAAGACTGTTAAGCATTTTTAAAAGATATGTTAAAACTATATGGCTTAGTGCACTCTTAATCAAGATTGCTTTAAGAAATGTTCAAGTGTAAAAGGTATGGGAATTGTTTATTGGGCGAGCTACATTAATATCTTTTCGATTTTTATCAATGGTGCAATCGAAACTGCCTGAGTCTCTCTCTGGGCACGAGAAATTAGGAACACCAGCTACATAAGAAGCTACATAGGAACACCAGCTATCATAAATAACTTAACTACAGTTAATTTGTCGTATGAGACGCATTTTAGTGCAATACCACCACTATTGGTACTACCACTACTATAGGTACATTTACCCTAGACAGGACTTTTTTTATACCCGTTTTACGTTATTTACTATATGATTTATTGAAACACATTTGACGTTTGACGTTTATTTGTTCGGCCCCACTCCCATCGCGCTCCGTGATTTGTCAGTAATTTTCTTGTGTTTTCTGCATCGCATCGCATTGTTGCCTGTTCTACGGACTATTTAACTGTTTCACATTATCGTTTCATCTTGGCGAAATGTTTAGTTGCACTGTAGTTTCCTGTTGTTTTTTCCTGCTCGGCTTAGCAGTGTTGTGCTGTGCGTGATTACGCGTGATTTCGCGATGGCGGCTATTTGCTTCTCGTGTGTTGAACCGCTAGAGGCCACCGGCTGCATCATCAGTTGTGCATATTGTGACGCTACGTTTCACCGCGGCTGTTGTAAATTGCCTCCCGAGCTGATTGACACAGTATTGTCCAATGTCGACCTGCACTGGAGCTGCATTGGCTGCACTAACATTCTTAAAAATCCGCGCTGCCGTTCGGTAAAAGAAATAGGCTCCCAGGTCGATTTCCAAGCCGCCCTCACCTCAGCCGTAGCAGCTATCGGCAAGCTCGTTGAGCCTATTGTCGCCGAAGTTCGCAGTGGTTTTACCCTCCTTCAAACTGCATCCACGCCTCACATTCGGAATCCTGATCCTCGACCTGGCTACTGGTAGAAAGCGGAGGCACGTAATCGAGGATTCGGCATCTTCTGGTGTAAACAGAATTGTAAACAATCGCGGTAACATCCTTTATGTCGCGTCATCGCCAAACGCATATACCAATACCACGATTGCCATCCAGCCGGCACCTACACAACCGCATGAACTGGTGGGAACCGATCCGTTATCATCACCGCTTCAAGCTGCACTTCGTGAGTCATTCAGTCATTCATTTAGTAATGATTAATGATAGGATCTGGATCCGCCTATCCCGCTTATCAACGGCCGTCACTGTGGAACAAGTGGTCGATTCTGTAAAGCGTCGCTTAGCCACCGATGACGTTATAGCGTATTGTCTGCTGAGAAGAGGACAGCATGAATTGGCTTTCATTCAAAGTGAGAGTCCCGGCTATCCTTCGAGATGCGGCACTCACACCATCCACCTGGCCCGTCGGTAGCGATGTACGTGAGTTTTTTCCATCCCGTCAACACGACCACCAAACCTCATCTCCTATAGCGACCCGAAACCGCTTTACAACGCGCACACCAGCAACTAGTACTGATCTCCGCTGCACCACACGCACACCAACAACGACTCACCGTTTAGCCGCACGCACGTCTACTCCACCTGGTCCTCAACCAACATTATCACAAGAGTATCACCCCCCGATGAATGATACCTTGGAAGCACCGAACTCAACATTTGTGTAACAATAGGTATAAGGGTCCCGTAGTACAGTCGTCAACTCGTACGACTTAAAAACATGCCCGTCATGGGCTCAATCCCCAAATAGACCGCGCCGCCATACGGAGGACTGACTATCCTGCTATGGGGGAGAATCAATTAGTCACTGAAAGCCAAGCCTACAAGTGGGTACAAGCAGGCCTTGACCGACATCGGTTGTTGAGCCAAAGAAGAAGCAGAAGAAGGTATAAGTATGGGTGAGGGTTGTAATAATAGGTATAGGTATTGGTTAACTTAGAGTTACGGTTAGGAATGTAAGTGTATGTGAAAATGATTGAGGGAAATAAAGCAGTCGTTAATTAGCAGCCAACTCGAGAGGATCATTTCTTACAAGCTGTAGACAGGACCGCCCCAAAACCACCGCGCTTCATCTCCGCACCTGCACCAGTCTACAATCGATAGCTTTTTTCTCTACTAGACGAAGTTCCGCTTATTACATGCAACAAATACGCCAAGCCTCATGCTCTGACAACGCAGCTCAATTGACTTACCGTATACCCGCTTTATCCAACCGCCACAATGACAACGCTACCGCTGAGTATTTAAGCTGCTGTTATCAAAATGTTAGAGGTTTGCGTACTAAAACAAAAAAAAATTCTCCTAGCTGTATCGAGACTGACTTTGATCTCATCGCCCTAACGGAAATTTGGCTTGTTGACAACATTCCATCTGCTCTTCTCTTCAACAACAACTTCTCTGTTTACCGCTGTGATCGCTCTCTCAGCGGCTCTAGCTCTCGCGGTGGTGGTGTTTTGCTAGCCGTTTCTAACGTATACTATTCGATAGAATTACCTTCCCGTGATCGTTCTCTCGAGTATATTTCTGTGCGCGTCGCCTGCAATAACGCACATCTGTACGTCATGGTAGTATACATTCCACCGCAGCTTAGCTCCAAGCTATCGACTCTTCGCTCTCTACATGATTGTATCAGCGGCTTAACTCTTACATTGAAGCCTTCGGATCTGTTGTTTGTTATTGGCGATTTCAATCAGCCTAGCATAAGCTGGTCCACAGCTGATCCCTCGTCCTCGCCAGCATACTCATCAATCAGGCACTATGAACCAACTGCGCGCTCACTGGCCAACAACACCTTTGTGGATGGATTTAAATGTAACGGATTAGTGCAACTTAATCACATCAATAATTCGCACGGACGCATGCTTGACCTGCTCTACGCTAACAATGCCGCAGCTAAATCATGTTCGCCTGCCTTTCCAAGTGTTGTTCCGCTTGTATCTCTTGACTCCTATCATCCGGCGTTTGACTTCAATATATGTATTAACTCGTCGACCCGACGCAATCCGACGACTCGACATAACAAGACAACAACCGCATTTTATCGTTATAAATTTGCTTAAGCTGACTGTATGAAACTGAACGACATGATATCAATGTTTAACAATAGCTTTCATTGTTCCAACTTTGTTTCACTTGACGAAGCAGTATGTTCATTCTCGTCCTTTATGCTGCAAGCCTTTATTGTATGCGTCCCAGTTCAGCGTCCTAAACCTAACCCCCCCTGGGCGGACCGCACACTCAAACGACTCAAACGTGTAAAAAGAGCTGCTTATCGTCATTACCAAAAGTGCCGCTGCCAAAGATCTCGCTCGATCTACTTTGACACGCACTCTTTATACTGCAGCTATAACAGGTTTCGATATGGCATATTTGAGTAATATTCAACGTAACCTCTGCAGGTAGCCTGGCTTGTTTTGGCGCTTCTACCAGAGCAAAACTAAATCCATGCATACACCGAAAACTATTATGTACAAAGGAGCAACAAGTGCAAACACTAATGAAATGTGCAATCTCTTCGCGGATCGCTTCGCAGATTGCTTTTCACCGGCCATGAATGATACCGATACCATTGATGCTGCTCTCGTCAACACTCCGGCTGGAGCAATTAACATGAGCACTCCTTTCATCGACAGTGAGATCGTTTTATCTGCCCTAGCGCAACTAAAGCCTTCCTTCGCTCCTGGACCCGACGGAATTCCTTCTACCGTGCTGAAACGCTGTCAAACGACAGTAGCACCTATCCTTGCAAAATTGTTCAATGCATCGCTAGCCAATGGCTACTTTCCCAAAACAAGGAGGAAATCTTGGATGGTTCCTATTTATAAAAAGGGCGACAGGACAGTGCCATCAATTACCGGGGTATTACATCTTTGTGTGCCATTGCCAAGGTGTTCGAACTAGTGATATACAAACATCTGCTTTATGCATGCCGCAGATACCTACGCCCGTATCAACATGGATTCGTGCCAAAAAAAGTCGACTACCACGAACCCGGTTGAATTCGTAACCTATTGCAATAGCCAAATTGATGCCGGAGCTCAAGTCGATGCAATTAATACAGATCTGAAAGCAGCATTTGACTCTCTTCATCAAGCAATTTTTCTCGCTAAACTCGACAAGCTACGATTTCCGTGCTCGCTCGTACAGTGGCTTAAGTCTTACCTAATTACTTACTTACTTATCATACTTACTTACTTATCCGGCGCTACAACCGCTTTGCGGTCTTGGCCTGCCTCAGGAGTGTCCGAAACCGCTCACGGTCTCGCGCAATTCGTACATACGTCGTTAAAATTGATAAGCACATGTCCAAAGAAATAGTCAGCAGCTCGAGTGTGCCACAAGGAAGCAATATTGGCCCGCTTCTCTTCATATTGTTCATCAACAGTCTGTTTGCCGACGATGCAAAAATTTGCTCGTCCCTTCACAACACAGGTGATTGTATATTCCTGCAAGATTGCATCGAAATCATCTGTTCGTGTTGCAAGCGTAATGGACTGACTATCTGCATCGAGAAATGCTACTGTGTGTCTTTTAGTCGATGCAGGAGCCCAGTCACTGGTACCTACTTTATGGACGGCACTGCAGTTAATCGACAGAATCATGCCAAAGACCTGGGCGTTCTGCTTAACTCTAATTTGAACTTTAAACAGCATATCGATGACGTTGTAGCCAGAGGAAACCAATTACTTGGCGCGGTTATCCGGACAACTAATGAATTCCGCAACCCCATGTGCATCAAAGCTATCTACAACTGTATCGTTCGTTCGGTTCTAGAATATTCGTGCGTAGTCTGGAGCCCAACTACCGCTTCTTCAATTGCTCGACTTGAGGCGATTCAACGTAAACTCACGCGATATGCCCTACGCCCACTTCCCTGGCAGGATCGCAATAATCTTCCTCCGTATGATGCGCGGTGCCGTCTTCTAGGCCTTGAACCTCTTTCGGTTAGAAGACGCAATGCACAGTGTTCTTTCATCGCTGGATTGCTAAATGGCTCTATCGACTCAACGGCCTTGTTACATCGAGTCAATCGGGGCGAGTACCGGCTTTGAACGACGAAATCCGTTCGACGCTCATGAGAGAATGAGAATCATGAGATACAACTGTCAAACATTTAAAGACGTTTATATCTACGATTCAAGGATGGCTAAGTTTTGAATTTAGAATTTTTTTGCCGTTGATATTGGATTTCATTCGTTACATCATTATTGGATGATTTGTTATCAATTATAAGGCAGCTTTACTAACTTTCTTTAAATTTGAATTTAACTTAATTCAAATTTAGGAGGGACTTATACTTTATATATTTACTTTAAAAAAATTTATAAAAATACTGATTGATTTTATTTTAAAGAATTATATGAAAAACATTAAATTTGACCTTTACATACGTATTCAAATGTCTTAATATATATTCTTATGTTATTGCAAAATACTTTATGTGTTTATACATGTAGGTATATAATTTACGTACTCCTATATTATAATTTACGTACGACTGTTATGTGTCACATAATAGTGTAATATATATACTGCGAGAGGAACGCATATAAATTATAAATTTGATGTTATATTTGTTCAGAAAAATATTTTGTATAGAATGATTAAAGTGGGCACTTTATTTTGGCACAGTGATTTTGATCCATTTTGGAAAACATATTTTTTCTTGAAGCAAACTTCTCATTTTTGCCATGCTATGGTACTGCGCATTCTTAAGCATATCACGAACAATGTTTCAAAAAATAAAGCAGTACAATAACTTCATTTTTCACGGAAAAAATGAAAAAAAAATGTAAAATTGTAAGTAGTGGCCACTTTATATTGCCGGCCACTGTACATACCTCTAAGTTCAATTCAATTCAATCGTTTAAAGCAAAATTTAAAGCAAAAAGTTACATTGAAAACAACATTCGTTCCAAATCCGCAGCGCAAAACCTCGCGGATTTCTCCCCATACAAACGGGAACGTTCGACCCCGGCAGGTAGAACTCATTCTTTCACGCGCTTCTTACGGGCTCTCAACGGTACGTTATTTTAAAACTGAGCGTGCGCCTTCTGACAACCGCGGTGATCGGATCTCGTCGTTTGAAGCCCATAGTCGCCCCAAATATCTATGCACTATCCCGAACACTTAGGTCTACCCGTCATGCAATTCACAGTGATTTGCGAGGGCGCGCGAGGGCTCGCACACCATACAAGTTCACAGCCCCAGAGCCCTCGCATTAAAGAGCCTGCGAGCCTTGCCAGTTTTTTCGACCCTAGTTTTAGCAGTTATAATTATAGCACCCGAGAGCAGGTACAACAGTGCAAATTGTAACATACTAAACACCTGAATTTAGTCATTTCATTTTGCAAAAATCCTGAAGAAAATCAAGTGAACCAAACAGTGCATGCTTTTAAAGCCCGGCAACTCTTGGTACCAAATACAGACCCAACTCAATTTTGCAAGCCCAAACAAATTCAAACCATAATCAAAAAACTAAAAACAAAAAAATCTACCGGTTGTGATAAAATCAACAACAGCTGTTTAAAACAACTTCCCAGAAGGCAATTATCTACCTATCATTTATATTTAATTGCTGCTACAAATTAAACAATTTTCCTAATGCCTGCAAAACTGCAAAAATAGTCCCAATTAAAAAACCCAACAAAGATCCTAGTAATCCAGCAAACTATAGGCCAATAAGCTTACTAAGCAGCTTATCAAAAATTTATGAAAAACTTATAGGTAAGCGCATCTTAATCACTTCTTAATTCTTAATCTTAACCATATCAATTTGTATTCCAAAAAGGTCTTTCAACCACAGATCAATTGAACCGATTAACAAAAACAGTTAAAGTGAAACGATGCCTAAAGAAATCAACAGCATTAGTACTTCTCGATCTAGAAAAAGCCTACGACACCGTGTGGCACCAGGGTCTAATTTATAAGCTTATTCAATTAAAATTTCCTCCCAAAGATATTCTCTTAATTGAATCCTTTCTCTTTAACCGAAAGTGTATAATTCAAGTGAAATCAACATACTCAGAGCCATACACACCCCCCCACCCCCTGCCGGTTTACCCCAGGGTAGCGTTTTGTCACCTTGCTTGTTCAACATTTTCACATCGGATATTCCCTCAATGAAATCAGCAAAACGTTTGCTTTTGCTGACGATTTTGCTTTGTCGTCCTCAGCCCGTTACCCTAGGACTATATTACAAAACTTAAATCATGGCATTAAAAAATACGTTGGTTATTGCACAAAATGGAAACTAAAACTAAATGAAAATAAGACAGAGGCTACATACTTTACCCGTTTCACAAGTGCCAGGAAAAAAACCTAATACAAACCTAAAAAAAAAACAACTTGGAAATTGCATGGAGCAACAATGTAAAGTACCTAGGTATAAATCTTGATAAAAGGCTAACCTTCAAATACCACACTAAGCAAAAACAAATAAATGGTGAAAAAGCAATGAAAGTATTGTACTGTTTTATAAACAGAAAATCAAAACTTAGCAGAAAGAACCAGTTTTTACTCTACAAAACCATCATTAGACCAATTATTGTATACGCATCCCCAGTGTGGGGAAACTGTGCTAATTCTCATATAAAGAAGCTGCAAATATTTCAGAACAAATGTCTAAAACGGATCCTTAATTTACCACCTTGGCATAGAACAACAGATGTACACAGACTAGCAAATTTACCAAATTTGTTTGAATACATAAAAAATACTATGGCTAAATATAATGACAGACAACTAAGACTAAGGGAAACACAGTGAACTACTTTAGACGTAAATAAAATAAGTTAGTATAAGTATTAATTGGAGAAGATTTAAAAACCTAAGAATATAGAATAATTCGTTAGTTACGTAAGAAGAAAGTTTAAAAATAATAGAAAAATAAACAGGCACCAGGGTTTTTTTCAATTTTTCCCTAAGGTTGGATCATCCTCCATAATCATCCCATAATAATTAATTTCATACTCATCCCATAATAATTAATTAATTAAATGGCATAGCACAAGGAAGGAAATAGCTAGTATTGAGTTAAGGTGCGAATAATGGAATTAAGCTACCAGAACCAATGTAATGAATTGTGAAGAAAATTATGTTTATGTATAAATAAATACTACTACTACTACTACTTAATCCCATTGTTGAGGTTTTTAATAAAAGATTTTGGATTGGAATCCGAACTATTCATAGCAAATTCGTCTGCAAAACAATATTTTTTTACAGATTTTGTTTTAGGCAAGTCGCTTGTAAATATGTTGAAAAGAACGGGTGACAGCACGCTGTCTAATCCGGCAGGTGGATGAATGTCAATTGATTTCGAAGGGGTTATTTTCACGAAACAGCTTCTATTGGAGAAAAATGACTGTATCAGTTGAATGATGTTCGGAGGAAAATTGAAAGAAATTAGTTTGTACAAAAGCCCTTGGTGCCATACCGTATCAAACGCTTTTTCTAGACCAGTGGATATTTTTTAATATTTCGCTGAGTTTTGATGTTTGTGGTTAATCTATCAATTTGTTTAGTAGTTGAATGCCCTGGTTGAAAACCGTATTGGTAAGAAGGTATGATGGTGTGTTGATTGAGATGCTTAATATTTTTTTTTGTGTAAATTTTTTTCAAAAATTTTACCCAGACAACTGAGTAAACTTATTGGTCTATAGCTTTTAGGATCTTTATGGTCTTTTTTGGGTTTTGGAATTGGGATGACTTTGCCAATTTTCCATTCAAGAGGAAAATAGTGGATTTTGGTACAAGCGTTTAAAATCAACGCTAAATATACGACGGCTTTTTTAGGCAACTGTTTTAGAGAATGGTTATTGATTTCATCTGGCCGTTGAGATTTTTTTGATCTCAACTTATAAATGATGCTTGTAATGTGTTTTGGTTTAATAAAGTTTATAGGATCGAGGTTGTTGCTGGGTTGTGTTTGATGATAGGAAAATAATCTACTATTTGTTTCTGGAATGTGATATTCAATTGGCCTTTGATTTGGAAACGTTGTTCTGTAAGCTTTTTCAAAATGGTCTCTCAGAATTTCACATTTTTCATTTTTGTAATATAACACTTTCCATTAGTTTTTAAGGGAGGAATAAATGCAGAATTACCTTTTATAATTTTAACAAATTTCCATAGTCTAGATTTGCTTGGGTCGTTATTAATTTGACTAAAGTTGGTTGCCTATCCAACTCTGATTTCATAAGTTTTTTATATCTAATATTATTTCTTTTTTTAATGTGTTATAAGTTATTTCAAGTATAGTGTTATTTCTATCTTTCTGCCAATTGCTTCCTCAAGATTATTGTTTGAACGTGTTTGTTGTTTGTGAAACAGGTCAGAGAAATTCACGTGGTTTGAAGGAGTGGAAAGTGTGGGTGTGTTGGGGAGACAAGGGAACGATGTCTCGTTGTACGTAAATTCTTTGGAGCGAGAAGGTGTTGGTGTTATCTTTTTAAGCCGTAGCCTAGCTGGGCAGCCGGAGAAATTTGCCGTATGATGTTCGCTGCAATTTGCGCACTTCAATTTGGCTGAAGCTATTTTACCGTCTGGACAGGTTGTGCTTTGGCTTAGTGGACACGTTTTGGATGTGTGTTTATCGGCACACTTTACGCACACCGGAGGAAGATAACAGTTTGCGCTACCATGTCCGTAGCGCTGGCAGTTTGTGCACTGCATTGGACCGTATTTGTTAGAGTAGTACTCAAAGTATACTCGGTGATGATCTACTGCTCTAACCTGTTTCAGCTCGCTCAGTGTTATTGACCCTCTAGGGAAGTGTAGGAGATACATACACTGGTCGTCGTAGCGTCGTAGCTTGAGTTCGAGTTTATTGATTACACATGGTGCGATATTGACTTCAGCAAGAACGGTTTTAATGTATTCTGTATCTTGCTCGGGTAACCCAAAGATTACCACTTTCGTTGTTTTTTCTTCCGGTAGTTGATGCGTGTAGAATTGTTGTGGCGCTTTAACACGTCCACTACAAGCTTAAAGTCTTTAGATGTGGTAGTGTTAACCACTATACCTTTATATGTGCAGTTAGTTGTGTAGTTCACTACACCGACGGAGGTGATTTTTTTATGCACATCTCCTACTTGTGTGCCGGTGACTGTGATCGGTGGTATTTTTGATTTCTGTTGTTTTGCCGTTGCCGATGCGGCAATTATCGATGGAGCTTCTTCATCTTCGCTAAGAATGTCGTAATCGTTACTTGTGGTAACGTTTGGTATCGTGATGTATGAGCACGAAGGCACGGTGTCCCTTGGTGCTGATCCTTTCTTGCTGCAGCCCATGGCTATGGGCCAAGCTAGCCTTTTTTACGCCTTAGCTATTTTGTTGTTGTAGTTGTCTGTTTTACTAGTGTGTGTGTTTCTATATCAGTGATCGCAGATAATGATTAGATGCGTCCGATGGGGTCGGAGATTGACGAAGAACTGGCTTAACACGTTTAGAGTTTTCTGTTCGATAGTAAAGTGTTCCATTTTCACGCGTAAAAAAAAGAAACTTTTATTCTTTATTTCATTACCACGTTTGTGTTACATGTTCAATTTTTCACCAACTTTAACCTCGTTTGTTTTCCTGGCTCAAATGGAATAACAATAAATTCCAATTCAAGTGAAATGAATTTTACTAATCGAAATGGAGTCTGATAATTATTATATATTTTAAATCATATTTCATTAAATTGAAAAATCCTAATTTCATACGCTACTTATATTCTTCCCAAGCTAAATAAATTATTTATATATACATCTAAAATATACACTTATTAAGTAATAAGTATAATACTTCATGAACAACACTGGTCCAGCCAACAATACAAGATAGACAATCAGTGGCGGATTAAGGATATCGTGGGCCTTAGGCAGTAAGACGAATTGAGGCCCCCGGGGTGTTGGAGGGAGGGGAGGAACTGGCACTGAACTTGCGGTTGGGAGATTGAACAGTAAACTTGAAATGCCGTCGGGAAGCCACCACGATCATCAGTCATAGGCTCTAAATTTTTTACAGGCGGAGGGAGGGGGGGGAAGGGGGTAGGGCAAGTGATTCGCCAGCCTCGGGGCTTTTTGTAAAGCATACATAGAGAGCGTTGAGCTATTATTAGACTACGCTGAAGATGTTCCTAATGCGGATATCTTTAAAAGTATAAAAACCACATTGAGCTCATGGTGCCATAAGGTAAACGAACCTATAGTGGTGGTAGTACCAATTATGGTGGTATTGCACTAAAATGCGTCTCATACGACAAATTAACAGTAGTTTAGTTAGTTTTGATAGTGTGACATGTTCTCTGGCCTTTTACAAAAGGTTTAAAAGATAAATGGGGCCATTCCGTTACATAGTGACCGAAAAATCCATTATTTTGTAAAATGTCTCAACATTTTTCCAAATTTAAGTTTTTTTTTTTTCACCGTTTTTTTTTATGCGAAAATGGCTGAAATACTTGCACAACATATTTATCTATCAATAACAAAGCTCTTCCAGTTAAGTTCAATTAAAAAAACAAGACAAATAACATTTTTTCTGAAGCGGCTACAAATTGTTGGCAAAATGCTTCCGACAGCCGCCGCCAGATACGCTAGTGAAAATCTAAATTACACTACGGAGTACGATTAATGTAGCCCGCCCTTTAGGATTTCATAACGAAACTCATATAATTGTTAACGTTCTACATGATCACATAACAACGCAATTATTAGTTTTTTAACATAATTGTTATCAAATAATACTGTTTTATTAATTTTCCTGCCTTTTGCACATATTTACGTGTTTCTAAGTGTTTTTTTACGATAGTGCCATTATAGGTATGCAAAATACTATATTAGTCTTAGTTATAAAATCAATAAAATCATGATATTTTAGATTTTTTCTGACGATATCTTTGACATGTCATACTGTTTTCATTAAAATAAGCAACATAAATGAGTTTTCTGCAAATAATTTACCAAACAAAGGCCAGAATTCGCTTATCTGGCTCAGTGAAAAATCGACTTCAAATCAAGCTTTCTCTTCCGTATGAGTTGACGACAGGTGTCAACTTTAGTCAATATTGTCATCAACCAAATTCATACATTTTCTATGATCAAATTATGTACAACATCGAAATTATGGTAGTGATCCTTGCTATCCATACGAAAACAGCTTCAAAATTAGGTTTCATTGATATTATACGCTGTTTTTGAGGCATCTTTGTTAACCACTACTATAGGAGCACAATACAACGACTATAGTAACCATACTATCATTATAGGTACAATGAAGCAGTCCCAAAATACGTATATTTTCGTAGAATTGATGTGTTTCATGGTAAAAATGGTTGTGATTGCAAAGATAAAACATATTCCTTTTGCTATATGTTAAAATATTCACAATAAAAAAAAACAATTGAACAATTCACCTTCCTGTCACTTTAAATCCATTAACATTTTGACCGCCAGCCTGACGTCACAGTTTTTGAGTGAGCACGTAGCGCGCATGGCAAGAGAGCGATGAGAGCGATAATTTCTCGTGCGACTGTTATCACTCTTTTGTTTCATTGCGATAAGCGGCGTAACACATGTCGTTCTCGTTCTCTCTTTTCTACCTCATTCGTTCTCAAGAAATTCACTGAGCGTCAGATGCAAAGCTGAACGGTGAGCAAAATCGTCATGCGAATTTATATTACACAGCGCTTAAAGTGTTAAAATACATTTGCACCACTACAAATTGCAACACTAGCCGGCATCGCAAATAAATGAACACATTTTAACAGTCGTTTAAAGTTCATTTTGGTTTAACCGAGTTCATTTGTTGTTCATTCCTGTTAAAATAAACGACCGTCAAAACAGTTAACGACTGCTCGATATCGCATATAGGCAAACACGGGTTAAAAATTCGAGCAGTATAATTAAACGACTGTTAATTTGTATCGCATACGCTCTTGACAGTCGTTTGTTTAACGACGGCATAGGACCAGTCGTTAAAATTAACAAATGAACTCAATGCGTTTGCGATGCCAAATTCTAGCAATTTTTAACGACTTTGGTTAATTTTTAACGACTGTTAATTTTAAACCAATTCTTTCGCGATACCAGCTACTATTGGTACATTAACCCTTGATGCAGCAAAAACAGTTTAATAAGCTTTCGCTCTTCTGCGTACACGTTTTATCATACATTCAACGCCGCTAGCAGTACAAAAAGAGCTAACCGCATTAAACAGTCATACAGTCTTAATTTAGAGAAAATACCCGCTAAATTAGCTGCCTCTTATGTGTCCGTAGGAAATTTTACCACGGAGCATGCCGTAAATAGTATTGTGAATCCAAAAGTAGTTCATGCATTTATACAAGGTCATGATGAAGCTGATAAAAAAAATCCTGCAAGCTCGAAACCCAATAACATTGACCAAAGCTATATCGGATGCTTTGGAGTGTGAACCCTTTGAACAAAGGTCAACGAGTCTTTTGTGTCAATCCCCTCACCAACCACGTCGTCATATGAGACGTTATCAAAACTCATACTATCCAATCGGGGGTGTTGACATGGGATTCTTACCCTGTAAACCCCCTCCTTGGGCCATATACCCTTCCCCATGGATTCACCTCTGGGTGTGCTTCTTGGGGAAGGGCTTATGTATTAGCATTTCATCCTCGCTACTGCACGATGAGCCAAAGTTCGCGAGACAGATTTGACAGGTATCACGCGAACACAAAACGGTCATTACGACGACGCGAAACACCAGGCACTAAACGACACTTTTTCCGCCGCGCACTAACGCGTTTACTAACACATACACTCACGAGGAATTTAAATATCGCCGAGCTGCTGGTCTTGCTTCCATTTTTGGTGCAGCTTGGTCAGGATCAGACGCATTGTTGTTGCCGCTGCCTCCCATGAGTCGGTGTGCTGCAGCATGACTTTTACCACCCGCTGCGCAAAGCGATCGAAGACTCCTCCAACTCAAACTGCAAACATATTTCACAGCCCATGTCTGTAAAATATTTCGCATTCAAAATTGTTGCAAATTTATAAATGAAATATTTCGAAATTTTCAGCGCTGAAATTTTTGGATTGAAATATTTCTTCGATCGGAATCCAAGCGTTTTCCCTGACATTTCTGCTCGCTTTTTCAATCGCTTTTGGCGGAAAGCGATCGAAAATCCGAGCTACAAAACTGCTCGATTTTGTCGTGCGTGATATCCCGCTGCAAAAAGCAATCGAAAATTTCTCTAACCCGCTGCGCAAAGCGATCGAAAACTTCTCCAACTCAAACTTCAAACATATTTCACAGCCCATATCTGTAAAATATTTCGCATTCAAAAATGTTGCAAATTTATCCATGAAATATTTCAAAATTTTCAGCGCTGAAATTTTTGGATTGAAATATTTCTTCGATCGAAATCAAAGCGTTTTCCTTGACATACCCGCACGACAAAATCGAGCAGTTTTGTAGCTCGGATTTTCGATCGCTTTCCGCCAAAAGCGATTGAAAAAGCGAGCAGAAATGTCAGGGAAAGTGCACACACACAGCGCGGGGAAAGTGATCGTTCACTCTATCATGTCGCGATTCCCCACCCCGCCCGGCGCTATGAATGTGGATGCGCTAAAAGATAGCTGAACCAGCCTTTATTCCGATAAGGTAGCTGTAATCGATCATGTGGGGAAGAAGGGGTGGGGGGGTTTGTGGAGGGTGTGTGCTCGCGTGCGCGACTTCGGGGGTGCGTTCTCGCGTGCGCGCTTTCGTGGGTGTGTGATGACGTTCGCGCGTTCGCATGCACGCGTTCGTGGGTGCGTGCTCGCGTGCGCGCATACATGCATGTGTGCGTGCTTGCTTGCACGCGTGTGCGTGTGTGCGTGCGGAAACCCCACAACTATTTGATTCTGATGCGTACATTTTCATCCACTGCGGCTACAAAGTCCATGTATTGTTGACCTCGCTACTTGAGAGACAACACAACCATTGGATTGGCACCACCATCTCTGCGACCAGCTCTGCTGTTGGGGGTATTAAATAGTGAACGCAGGCCGACCCGGACCTATCGGGTCGGAGCCATCCGTAAGCAACCCGGAGTCCGCCGGGTATTGAACCTACCTTGATTCGACCCGGCCCGAACTCGCTGCACCAACGAGTCGGAGTCGCTTATGCTTTCTCGCACCTACTGATCTTTCGGATTGACCCGAACTCGTTGCACCAGCAGGTCGGATTTGATTCCGACTCCGACCTAGCGCACCCGCTACATCCACGGGTCGGAATCGATTCCGGCTGGCTCGCACCCGACTTCGGGTCGGCTCGTAAATGAATCGTATGACCCAACACTAAGTATTAAAAAGACACACGATCGAAGCAAACGTGCATGTGATATATAGCACATTTCTTTCCAATTCAGCTAGGGCTCAAGTGGAAATAACATTTTGAATTGAATCCATACAAAAGAGAATCCTGGCTTTGTTAATTAAGGTGCGCATTTGGTGCTGCAGCTGTCCGTCCAGAATCTGGCGGCTTGTTGGCTTAGAGTCGGTATCATGGCGCCTTGCGACCGGCACTGCCTTGGAATGGGTTCGGCTCGGTAGGTTCATGTCCTTTGGTCGAGTGCATTCCGTGCATTTGTCGCGCCACAGCGGTAGACCCCGCTGCAACAAAGTCAAGACAAAAACCTTCCTCGTGTGTCGACTGCTATGCTAAGTTCTTCTTCTTCTTCTTATTATTATTATTTTTGTTGTCATTACGGCCTACGCGACCGTGCAGGCCTTTTCAGGACTTGAGTACCACGTAGCCGGATAGCCAGCCCTTGCTACGGCGGACGGTTCATACGCGGTTAAAACCCACGACGGGCATACAGATGCGAGGAATGATGGCAGTGCCACGGTACCGCTCCTATCCAGCGGGCAACTTGCATACTGTAAAACTATCTCCTGCTCGATGCATACGCTTCAGGCAGGGAGAAAACACCGTCATGAACCAGCGGCGGATCTAACGGTAGGCGGTCTAGGTGGTCGCCGAAAATCTCTAGTCTGTAGTATGCCGTATGTCTACAAGTGGACAGAGTATTAGCAACAAGGGCTCCCGGAAAGATGGTCGTTTTGCCCCATGGCTGGAGAACCATTTGCCCCCCCCACCCCCACATGCCGGCAACAATTTGAGGACCTGTGGCCGATGATCGTAGGGTTCCCATGGCCACCTCCCTCTCTGCCGGCAATTTAAGTATACTGTTCAATCTCCCAACAGCTGTATGCCAGTACCCCCTCCTCCCGATCATCAGTTACCATTTACAGGGGCCTCAACTCGTCTTTCCACCTAGGGCCCTCGATTGCCCCTAACCCGCCTCTGTCATGAACACTTTCCTTTCCTTGACCGATGGATCATAACATTCCAGAGGAGCATACATTCGACGACAGTTTTGCACACACACGCACGCTCACACCCATGCGCAGACGGCTCAGCATATCTGTGTAATCTACACCATACGAAAGCAAAAGCTTAGGGTAACAAAGTTATGCTTAATGCTTAACACGTTCAGCACAATGATATGTCCCAGGGACTACCAGTGAACTTTCCAGGATGCCGGTTTCACAATCAGCTTGCGTTCTAGATGCCGGCGAAAAGGAATGTTGATGAAAATCAGCGCTGGGATGAACGTGTCAATGCGAATTGGGGCTCTCCGCGTTGCACAGCAATCCCTCCTGTGTGAGCTAGCGATTCCGTAGTCAATTTTACATTGCTGCGTTTGAACTCATTGCCCTTTTTTGGTTTGATTTGTGAAAATGCAACTTCATCGCCGATATGTTTGTTAACGGCTATTTTAAGTGCCACAGCAACTCATGAGTATTGACCACACGCGAGAAAGAGATAGCGCTATGGAGGAAAAAAGCACAGACGACAGCTGATAGCGATTGGCTGTCTGACGCACTAACACATCCAAACCTTCGACATCGCGCTCAGGCGAGGGCTATGAGGCGGAGCCAGGGACGGGCAGCTCGACGAGCCGCTTGACAAAATGCCGTAGGTGACAAAAAGAAGGCATGATAAAATTCTCCGAACGGCATGATTTCTTCCGTCGCTTTGCGCAGCGGGCGATCGTAGATTTAGCCCCATTTCCTGCGCAGGAAACTGCTCGAATTTGCGCTGCGGGATCAGCGTTATAATTTTTCGTGGACCGAATTTGTGTTAAAACATATTGAAACGGCCAATTAACCTACCGCTCCCCCTGAAACGTTTGGTCGTTAAACTTTCAAATGCTATTTCGGTTCATGTTGCAAATATTTGGATAGTTTTAATAGTTGAACAAAATATAGTGTTATTATGTATGTTACGTACGAACATCATAAAATATTTAAGATTTAAAATCGGATACGACGATTCGACTAAATAAATAAAATTGATTTCGTCGTATGACGAAATTGCAAGTCCGACGTTATCCATCAAATTGCATATAAAATTTTAAACAATAGCTTAAAACGATAAAAGATAAATGATACAATACGATACAATCTAGTGGGAAGAGCGCTGCCATCACCCTTAATGCTGTTAGCCATGTTTGAGTCTGAGTTGATCGTTGGTTTTAATTTTTTGAATACATTGAAAAGGAACCCGAAGCTCCTGCAAACAGTAGCCGGCATCGCGAATAAATGAACACATTTTAACAGTCGTGTAAAGTTCATTTTGGTTTAACCGAGTTCATTTGTTGTTCTTCTTCTTCTTTGGCTCTAGTGTTGTTCTTTGGCTCTAGTGTTCATTTGTTGTTCATTCCTTTAAAAAAAAACGATCGTCAAAACAGTTAACGACTGCTCGATATTGCATATAGGCAAACACGGGGAAAAATCGAGCAGTATAATTAAACGACTGTTAATTTGCATCGCATACGCTCTTGAAAGTCGTTTGTTTAACGGCGGCATATGACCGGCGTTAAAATTAACAAATGAACTCAATGCGATCGCGATGCCAAATTCTAGCAATTTTTAACGACTCTGGTTAATTTTTAACAACTGTTAGTTTTAAACCAATTCTTTCGCGATACCAGCTAGTATCGATGATGTTCGTAACTAGTAAGAGATGTGGAACATATTAAGTATCACATGTTGTACGAAATAGAATAATCAATTTGACAATGATACAATACCTAAAGACAAAGAAACATTTTTGGGAAGATATTCTAATTTATGGAGGACTATGAAGATGGCTAGATGGATATATGCTTAAACATATAGAGGACTAGGAAGATGGTAATGCATGAACAAGTGCAAACGGAACTAAGGATCAGATTATCACATTGTTGTTTGAATTTCATCACTCTATGTATGGGACAACTTTGATTTATGAAAAATGCATTATAATTTATTTTTTCATTTCATTTCACTTCGTTTTGTGAATTTACTACAATAAAGATAAAAGGGAGAAAAAAAACTAATCTGATTTTGTTCAAAAAAGTAAGCTATTAGAGGTGATGGGGGCTCAATCTGTTCCGTTGTATTTGAGGAGTATTGCTTTCAACGTGATAATTTGTTACACTAGGGAAGTTGAGATGGAGTATTTGCAATTCAACCGTGACGTAATTGATGTATGACGCCTTAATAAGTGTACAAAATTTCAATCACATAATAACACGTGTTATACACTTACTCTGACAATTACCTAGTGGCGGCATCCTAAAGCTAGACAACGGATCAGTCGGGAAGTGAAATGGTCTTTGTCCAAAGGCAAAGTGGAACTGCTGCTGTTGTCCTATGAAATAAGATTCATACAATTATTTTTATTTTATAATGTAAGTAGAATGTAAGTTTAGTAGAAGAAAAAAAGAACACTCAACTGAAAGTGAAAATAATATTCTAAAAATATGTAAGTGGTGAACTTTATAAATGTGGTAGCATTGAAGTTTTTTATACAAAAGCAACATAATTAATTAATTAAGTAGCAAAAAAATCAACATAACATAATAGAAGCAGCTTTTGACTGCATGAATAGGCTAGACTTTCAAAACGATAGAAAATCACAATTGGTTATCCCCTTCTGTTCTGGCTTAAGTCTTACCTTTAAGGAAAATCGTATAAGGTCTGAGTCGAAAAAAGTTTTTCCGAGCCTTTTATCGCCTCTTTTAAAGTAGCCCAAGGCCTACTTTGTACCCTGGTTTTCCTACTGTTTATCAACGATTGTGTCAATCAGGCCTATTATTTTACTCGAATGACATTCCCCGACTTGCAAAGCGACGGAAGAAATCATGGCATTCGGAGAATTTTCTCATGCCTTCTTTTTCCCTCCAACGGCAAATTTGTCAAACAGCTCGTCGAGCTACCCGTCCCTGGCTCCGCCTCATACCCCTCGCCATAGCGCGCTGTTACAGGTATCGATGTGTTGGTGCGTCAGACAGCCAATCGCTATCAGCCGTCGTCCGTGCTTTTTCCCTCCATAGCGCTATCTCTTTCTCGCGTGTGGTCAATACTCATGAGTTGCTGTGGCACTTAAAAAAGCCGTTAACAAACATATCAGCGATGAAGTTGCATTTTCACAAATCAAACCAAAAAAGGACAATGAGTTCAAACGAAGCAATGTAAAAATGACCACAGAATCGCTAGCTCACGTTGAATGGTTTGCTGTGCAATGCGCTGAACCCTAATGCGCATTAACATGTTCAGCCCGGCGCTGATTTTCAACAACATTCCGTTCTGCCGGCATCTAAAACCCAAGCTGATTTTCAAACCGGCATAGTGACAAGTTCACTAGCAGTCCCTGGGGACTGTCATCGAACTGAACGTGTTAAACATAAAGCAAAACTTTGTTACCCTAAGCTTTTGCTTTCGTATGGTGTAGATTACACAGATATGCTGAGCCGTCTGCGCATGGGTGTGAGCGTGCGTGTGTGTGCAAAACTGTCGCCAAATGTGTTTTCTTCCGGAAAGCTATGATCCATGGGTCTAAGAAAGGAAGGTGTTCTTGAAAGTGGCGAATTATAGGAATCGGGGGCCCTAGGCGGTAAGACGAGTTGAGGTCCCTGTGAATGGTAACTGATGACCGGGAGGAAGGGGTACTGGATACTGTTGGGAGATTGAACAGTATACTTAAATTGCCGGCGGATGGGGGGGAGGGGGGGTGGCCATGGGACCCCTACGATCATCGGTCACAGGCCCTCAAATTGTTGCCGGCATGGGGGGAAAGTGCAAATGGTTCTCCAGCCATGGAGCCCTTGTCGCCCAGCCATTGTGTACCCCATCGACCATCTTTCCGGGGGCCCTTGTCGCTAATATTCTGTCTAGACATACGGCATACTACAGACTAGAGATCTTCGGCGACCGCCTAGTCCGCCTATCGTTAGATCCGCCGCTGGTTCATGACCGTGTTTTTTTTATTGTGAAGGTGCATTCCCCCTGCCTGCAGCGTATGCATCGAGCAGGAGACAGTGTGGCAGTGTGCAAGTTACCCGCTGGATAGGAGCGGTACCGTGGCACTGCCATCATTCCTCGCATCTGTATGCCCGTCGTGGGTTTTAACCGCGTATGAACCGTCCGCCGTAGCAAGGGCTGACTATCCGGCTACGTGGTACTCAAGTCCTGAAAAGGCCTGCACGGTCGCGTAGGCCGTAATGACAACAAAAATAATAATAATAATAAGAAGAAGAAGAACTTAGCATAGCAGTCCACACCCGGGGAAGATTTTATCTTGATTTTGTTGTTGCAGCGGGGTGTCCCGCTGTGGAACCCATTCCAAGGCATTGCCGGTCAATCGTTGTCATGATAACGACTCCAAACCAAACAAGCCGCCAGATTCTGGACTGTCAGGTGCAGCACCATACGCACACCGTAATAAACAAATCCAGAATCCTCTTTTGTATGAATTCAATTCAAGTTTTGTTTTCACTAGCCTACCTGAATTGGAAAGAAATGTGCTCAATATCACATGCACGTTTGCTTCGATCGTGTATCTTTTTAATACCCCCAAAAGTAGAGCTGGTGGCAAAGATGGTGGTGCCAATCCAATGATTGTGTTGTCTCTCAGCTAGCGAGAAAGAAAATGCAAGGACTTTGTAGCCGCATTGGATGAAAATGTACGCATCAGAATCAAACAGTTTTGGGGTTTCCACACGCACGCACACACGCAAACACACACACGCACGCACACATGCATGTACGCGCGCACGCGAGCACGTACCCACGAAAGCGCGCACGCGAGCACGCAGCTACGATCGCGCGCACGCGAGAACGCACCTACGAACCCACGCACACGCATGAACGAGCACGGCTACCTTATCGGTAGAACGGCTGGTTCAGCTATCGTGTAGCGCATCCTCATTCAAAGTGCCAGGCGGGGTGGGGGATCGTAGCATGATAGAGTGAACGGTCACTTTCCCCGCGCTGTGTGTGTGCGTGTGTGTGTCGAGACCCGAAAACTCGAGACAGATTTCGGCACATTAAAAAAAAATATATTTTATTGCCACTATACATTGTGCTACATGATGCTTGGAAGGTCGTTGAAGCGTCAAACATGTTCAAATAAAAAAATATTAGATCAGTGTTAGACGTTCTCTTACGCTTGTTTTAAATAGGCTGCTTCCCCCTCGATAGGCACGGCTCTCGAATGGTCTCATTAGCAGCGGCACGAAATAAAATAAACCACTAATACACCGATAAAACTTTAAATCCCAAACCAGCTTCTCCCGCATCGTCTCAAGGTCACACACAAATTAACAAATGCTAACACCCACCAATAACAATACACAACCGCAATGCACATATATGAATCAACGCATACACCACAACACCAACACCCAATCAGCGGGCGGCGGAAGACACGGGCAGAAGCTCAAGTAAGGCAAAGCAGGGTGAGGGAGGGAGAAAAAGCGGACGAGAAAATGGGGGCCACCCGTTGCGCAAAGCGATCGAAAACTTCTCAACCTCTCGCTCAATATAGCTAGAGAGCAAGATCAATAATGATAAAGCGAGGTGAAAGGATGGTGAAGAAGGGAAAAAGGGGAGAAAGAGAACGTGGATGTAAACTATTTTTCGACCATTATCATTTTTGCGCCAACACGGTCACTTTTTTGTTCTTAAAGACATAAACACATCCCGCTGCGCAAAGCGATCGAAAACTTCTCCAACTCAAACTTCAAACATATTTCACAGCCCATGTCTGTAAAATATTTCGCATTCAAAATTGTTGCAAATTTATAAATGAAATATTTCGAAATTTTCAGCGCTGAAATTTTTGGATTGAAATATTTCTTCGATCAGAATCCCAACCCGCAAAATCCGCCGTTGCTATAAAATCTACGACGTCGAGTAGACGTCGAGTGAACGTCGACAGGACGTCGAGTCTACGTCGAGTTAAATAGTTTACTCGACCAAGCGAATTTTTGAAATAGATTTCACGGCGAAAAACATCAAAATTATGGGTGGTTTTGCTGATTTTGGGTTGTTGTATAGAATAGCAGCCACAAAAAATAAATTTTATAGATGGCTAGAAAAAGATGATTCTTGCCCTCCCCCCCTTACTCCTTCCTTGCTTGTTGGTTGTGGCGATCACACCAGCTGTTCATATGCTGCTAGTGGTGGGAGTGATAACGCTTGTCTGCTGTCTTCTTTATCCGTTCTACCAGATCACAGTCGCTTTGTGTGACGTCGCTTCCCATCACCTCCTTCATTCCCCTCATTCTCCCTGCGGCTATTGGCGAATGCTTGACCTTGTGTGAGCGCGCTTGGCTTGAGGGGTTATTGTTTTTTCCTTCCCGTTTTTTTTTGGCTGCTGATGCATTGCGCGTTGGCTCGCGCCGTCGTTCGAATCTGGATTTGATCAACGCGCAAGTTGTCGTGTGGATGGAATCGATTTACCGATCGAGCTATTTGCCGGATCGATTAAATGCATGCTTCGTAGTGGTTTTATATTGTTTGTTAGTGCAGTTAGTTGCGCTTGTGCAAAAAAAAGAAGAAGCAATCAAAGGACAATTATCAATGCACTAGTACGCACATGTGAAGCCAACCAATGCTTAGTTAAACTCAACGGAAAGTAAAATGTTCAAATGAGGAATGTTATCATTGAACACATGTTGTCTTTCCATTTATTACTTTTTTATCAATAATGCACAAACCCATCCAATCCTTCCCTACCCCTCTCCCTCCCTCCTTCCCTCCCAATGGGGATTACCAGTAAGGATGCATGTTGTACTGTCTTCTTCCTTATTACCGGGGTCTACTCTTCGGAAGAGAGAAAGGAACGTCTCCCCCGCCTCTCGCTCGATGCTGTAAGCAAGGAAGACTCCGCCTCGACATGGCTGGCGCACGCATCGCTCGCTCGCGTTGCCTGGCTTGCTCCTTCTCTCGCCTTTTTTGGAGACGCATCATCGTTGCGGATGGTGCGGCGCGGTCATGTTGCTGCCTGGCGGGTGGCATAGAGAGTTGTGTTCTAGCCCGTCGCTGAACACGCCATTGACACAGCATGCGTAAGTAACGTTTATGCTGCATGTATTGTCGATAGCGCTGCGGCTGCGCTCGGGGATTGGCTGTGGCGACCGGCCCCCGGGAGCCTCAAATGCCGGCGATGCAGCCGGACCTTTCACGCACCAAGATGCTCCACGCGTCCCCACATTCTATGGATTGCTTGGTTGGTTTCGGCTTCCCCTCGTTGTCGTGATACCCGAACACAATACCACAACATAACCGTCCTAGGTTCAAGCCCCGTATGGTCCAGCTCAGGACTGGCTATCCCGCTATGGGTAAATCAATTAGTAACGTCAACTCGTACAACTTAACAACATACTCGTCTTCGGTTCAATCCTCGTATGGGCTGACTATCCGGCTGCCGGCATGATCGCGCAGGGCGTTACGCCAAGATGAAGAAAAACTGGAGATCCGCTCTCAAGAGTGGTTGAGGCAGGAAGAAAAACAAAGATTGTTGTGTAAAATAAGAAAAAGATAAATAAACCTTCTACGATCCTCCGCTCATAAGATTGATGTAGACAATATTTTTGATTTCATTTTTAACAGAAATTTCTTTTCAAAGTGTGGCTGGAAGGAAGAACATTTACTTACAAAAAATGCATGTTGCTCCCTTCCTGTATGTCCTTCCCGCTCCCCCTCCAGCTCGCTTCGTTCTCGTCCCCCATTGTTTAGAGCCCATCGTCGCTCCGGAACAATGTGCGCTGCTGCACACAACCCACGCTTTCATCTTTTCATCTCACCTCTTCGACTATCACCCTTCCCGCTCCTCCTTCCCTTCTTGTTTGCCCACCATTTCCATACTCCCTTCCCTTTTTTTTCCTTTTTGATTCATGTTGCTGTTCGATAAGGCTAGCATAGTTTAGTATACAAGGTACGGACAGGGCGGATTAACCAGTACGCAGTGGCGGATAAAGGGTATTGGGGGGGGGGGGTCTCTAGGCGATAAGACGAGTTGAGGCCCCCTGTAAATGGTGTTCTAAGGGTGGGGGGGGTTTCGGCACTGCTTGCTGTAGGGATATTTAACAGTAAACGTGAAAAAAAAAATTGCTGGGGGGGGGGGGAAGGGAGGTGTGCAAATGATTCGCCAGCCTCGGGGCCCCAACGTCCATCCCTCCGGGGGCCCTTGTCGCTAGTACTCTGTGCATAGGCATACTATAGACTAGCGAACTACGGAGCCCCTAAACCGGCGGGGCCCCAGGCGACCGTCTAGTCCGCCTTCCGTTAGATTCGCCACTGCCAGTACGCAAATAAAGCGGACGTGTGGGGCCCCCGCTCAAAAGTAAAATCGACTCGCTCGACACATTCGTGTGACTGCTTAGGGCCTGTACACCTGTTAATCCGACACTGGGTGCGGATCGTCCTACCGGGCGGGAACCATCCGTAAACGATCCGGATCATTTGGGCCGACTCGAGCTCGTTGCTCCCACGGGACGCGATGGTGGCTGTCGAACTACATACTGCACTCGCTGACCACATACCAGCGCTCCGTGGAGCCACGTGATCGATTGCAGTCCGTGGCCGATAAGACCCCACAGCTCCCTGCCATCTTCCTAATCTCTTTGTTGTACAGGTGACCTTGCCTCCCTTACGAGCCGAGGCTTAGCGCAGCAATTCAAGCCACATCCTCCCGTACAAATTATCTTCTTCTTTGATGTAACGACCAATACTGTGGACCGGGCTGTAACGGCTTCTTCTTTACCTTACTAAAACCACGTTATCGGATAGTCAGTTCTTCATACCTGAGGAATGTTCCAGATGAGAATCGAACTCATCTGCATGCGTTTAATCACAGCATACGTTCAATGAGTCTGTGTGCATGTTGAATAGAGCAGCAGAATGACGTTTAAAATACATTCTGCCGTATGTTTTAAAGGGTATACCATATGCGGCATTTAATTGTTGCTCGTCCGTATAAAATGTTCCAAATCTACACACAACATCATACATGTGCTTTAGGTTTTTTTTAATTCAGGACCAAAGGCCGGGCTGTGTTGCTAAATTGTGTTGTTGTGCTGGTCACAAAACGTGGTCCGTACAGAGTGGCACATAAAGGTGCACGAATTTGCACAGCATTGGGTGTGCCACAGCCATTGCTTCTAACAATTTACCTTTAATTAACCAACGGATCAGGAGGATGATGATCGTTCGCAGCCAATGCCACACATGGGAATAACAAGGAAAAAGAAAACTCCCTCACTTGCGAGAAAGAGCAGCAACAACCACAGCTTTGCGCCTATAACATGGTGAGAATGGGACGGGACACCATCGTCTGTGAGCAAGAGCGAAACAAAAGTCAGAACCATAATCTTCCCATCCATAATCAGCCACCATAATTGGTGTGTGTGTGTTCGCTCCATACAAATGGTATAATTTTTATTTTCGCTTGGTCGAGAATCGCGGCGAAAACCGAATTTTGCGGTTAGGGATCTAAGCGTTTACCCTGACATTTCTGATCGCTTTTTCAATAGCTTTTAGCAGAAAGCGATCGAAAATCCGAGCTACAAAACTGCTCGATTTTGTCGTGCGGGGGTTTGCACTTTTCGGCCGAAATCTCTGGCATGTTCTTTTGATCGATTTGTGTCAATTGGTTTGAGCGAGACAGATAGCTTGTTTACGGATTGCAACGTACGACAATGATTTCGAAGAAATTCTATCAGTTCGCTGTACAAAGGTATGGTTTTATTGCTGCGAGTTAACTCCCACTGTCGCAGCGTGGTAGGATCAAGAAGAGAGGTAAGACGAAAAACGAGAAGGGTACTCCAGTGCTCCGTTTTTTCTCCCTCGCTTTGCAACAGGCGCATATTTCGTTCGAATTCGTTAACGATACTGTTGAGTGTTTCGGCACACTCCTTTTTGGAGGCGGGAATCTCGAAGCATCGCAATATGCTTTAATAAGAAGATATTTGTTTTCGTATCGATCGGTAAGAAGTTTCCAGGCAACGGCGTATGCGATAGGGCGGATGTGATAGGAATGTTTTCTATTGTACGCTTGGCTTCTTTTGTTACGGTGGTTAGCAAATATGATAGTTTGTCGCTATTGGATAACTGGTCTGATGAATCGATCATGGAACAAAATGCGTCACGAAAAGGTGGCCAATCTCGAATGGTTCCATAAAAACTGGGCAATTTTAGTTCGGGAAGTTTTACACGGTTTGGTTTAACGCATGGCTTTTCTCGATCGGGATCACTTTTTGTTATTTGAATGTTAGGAGTAAGAGCCAACATACCTTGTTGTATGTTTACCTTCAGATAAAAAATCCTGTCATCGAAACTGCTATAGCGCTCTTCTGCCAGCTTGTACTTAGTTTCATCAGTTTATTCAAATAACACAGAAAACACGGCTGCTGCTTCGGAAGAAAGTTCGTTTAATCTTACCGCAATCAGCTTGAGTGCCGCAACGTCCGTTTTCCTCTGGTTGTAGTTGGCCTCCATGCGATCTAACTGCCGAAATAGGTGGATCAATTGGCGTTCAGCCCTTGCGATGTCATCGAGGATAGGGAACACATCTGAAACGCTGTCCTCGTTCTGGTTTGCTCCGTTCGCGTCTGGCGCCCTTGACGGTCCAGGCACAGCCGCCGGCGAACGAATTAGCGACATTGTTACTGGTTAGATAAGCACTTGTAATGTTTGTTAAACGTTCACTTTTTTGTCACTTTTACGGGTTCGTTGGAAACTTCACTTTTTTACACCTTTTAGTTCGCTTTCACACGGTCAGGGTTCGATTCACGTTTAAGAAAGACACACACTTTCTTGATCAGGGGTTAAATTATGTTTGTCACAACACTTCTGGGTTAGTGGTATGAATACGTTTCATAAAACACTTCCGTCACGTTCTGGGTTAGCGGTATGAATATGTTCGATACGATCACTGGTATGGGTAAGATGCAACACTTCTGATGCAATACTTTTTCAAACGGTAAGAGATAAGCGGTCAGGGGTAAGCGGTATGAATAGGCGTTCTGCCGTTAGCGGTTCGCGATCTGGGGTAAGCGGTAAGCGGTACGAGGTCAGAGGTAAGCGGTAAGAGTATGCGTTTTGGGGTAAGCGGTCGGCGTGCTGCCGTTAGCGTAAGCGGTTCGCGTTCAACAATAAGCGCACTACGGTAAGCGGTTCACGATCAGCGGTAAGAGTTAAAAGAAGTGTCACACTCGGATCTAAGAATAAAATAATGTGACACATTCGGATCGAAGGACCAAACTTTTATGTGTGGGATTTGGGGTTAGATGTGATATGCATTTTTAATTGTCCGAACATTGTATATGTTTTTTAAAATCGATAAAAATCAGCCTTCTAAATTCATACACCTTCGGATAAGCCCACCTGTATTATATACCCACTTAGATAGCTGCTCAAAAACTGCTTTATAATTCAAACAGCTGACAGGCTGAAATTTCAGCCTACTAACTTAAAACGGAAAGGACCCCATTATTGGTTCTTGCTTTCTAGCTACATTAAACGAGAGGCTGAGAAGTTTTCAATCGCTTTGCGTAGCCTATACTACGTGGAAATCTTTGTATACGCTAAACATTGCTAAAGCAAACTATGATATGTTATGCACGACATTTGAGAGCATATATTGGTATTTTTGTAACTTTTCTATATATTGGTATTTTTGTAACATTGTCATCGAATTATGCCACGAATATGTTCATGTCTAAAGTGACTAGTGTCTTCGTTGCCCAAAAAGCAAATTCATTCAGGTAGCGTATCCTGTGTGGACCAACCCAGCATTAAATAATTTAAAATCGTCCAAAGCTAGAGCTTATCATCGTTACAAAAACGTAGAACTTTCTTAGGATAATACTTACTTCCATGAGGTAGCAAATCAATACAGACGCTTGAATTACGTACTCTATTCTCAATACACTGATTACATGCAGAAGAAACTACGCACCGATACTAGGGCATTCTGGGGATATGCAAGCGCTAAGAGAAAACAATCGTCTATTCCTCCCAATATGTGCTTTGGATCTCAAACAGCTTGTAATCCTAACGATATCTGTCATCTTTTTCCAGATAAGTTTAAAGAAACACCATACATCGCACAGCAATCATACGGTTGAGGAATCTGTGTGTTGTTACGCCTGGTAACAATCCGTTTATTTTCGGTAGCTTTGCAGACTTTCTTGTAACTGGCTCTCGCGTATAGGGTTTTCGCTGCACAGTTCAAAAAATAGTCTTTCTTCTTTCTTTGTTAGTTTGCTACTGTCCCTTTTACGATGGCGGCATGTTACTCGATCAGCTGATCTCCTTGACCTCGTTTGCCCTTAAGTTGACCGTAGATGAACTATTTCCTAATTGGCCCTAATGTTGGAGATCTAGCTGTCTCGTATTTTCGTCCTTGTCTGTATCTGTATAGCGCCATCTGAGGGATTTATTGCGACTTATTCGAGCTATTATCAAGATAGCTCGATATATGTCAACATTCGCCTGACAGATCTCGCACGAGGTCGATATCGTGCCAACACCCCACCCCGTAAATCCTTAGAAAAGCAGGATTTGCTTATAATTAGCACGATATACCAATTTCCTGCTTCTCGACTCAAGTGTGGGATAAAAGGTTTCACAATATGTCGCCTGATTATTCGCCGTTTCCAATGCTCATCATTGCGTTTCATCTCGTTCGGTTTGTTTACTTTCTGCGCTACAAACTTTAAGCGGTCACGCCTGCGCCTTCCCTCAATCAATCTTTCACTCAACCGTAGCTGGCACTCTGATGATTTTACGCTATCTAGCTCGTTTGCCCTACCGTTTTGTTTTGGGACACGAAGACGTAGATTTGTTTGGCCTATATTCCTGTTTCGCAACGCGGATGGTAGTAACTTAACCTCAACTGTGTCGATACTGGTGAGTGCGTGTGTGTACAGATTCCTAATTTGCGCATTGTTATTTTTTAGCTCTGCTACACCGTTTTGTTGTACGCCGGGAAATATGTGTCGCGTTCGGCCTCTACCGGTTGTGGGCCCGTCGTGGCTGCCGAAACCATGGTTCATCAATCTCAAACGGCTTCTCCCGGTTGCAGGGTTGTCGGTGCTGCGAAGCTCGAGTGATGCCACTGAATCGATGCGTTGAGTCCCGATCATTGACCTCAACTCCCCTTTCAGGAACGGTAGAGTCGACAGTCCCTGAAAGTGAGTAAAGTCAATGGTTAATGCGATGAAGTACGGTTCTTGAAGCGGCAAACTTAGCTGTTTGACGGAACGAGTGTTGGCAAACTCGTGTTGTCTGCTGTTGCCGCACGCCAAAATTGCCAAGTTGGTCCGCCTCACAGTCGAATCGCCCCTCGCCGCGCCTCCTGTGCAGCTCCTTTCCGATGGTTTTGTTTTACCCGTTACACCGGTGCATCGTGCCAGTTGTGATAGCAGAAGAGCTGGTGCTGATCCGACGTCGGGGGTGTTGACGGTTTGTTGTCCATGTTGCAAAGGTGTGACAGACGCTACACCAAATGGTTCTCTCGGTACCCACATTCTCGACGCATCGTGCAGGAGTGCGGTGTTATGTGGTTCGGAAGATCGCTGCTCCTCTGCATCAAGCTCAGGAAGGATTGTTTCATCCCTGACTGCCACTGCCGAAGGAGTTCCCGATTTGATGCATGCACTTTCATTTCTAGCTACATCACACGGCTGCTGATGCTGCTGCGGCTGCTGATGTTGCTTATGCTGCTGCGGCTGCTGATGCTGCGGCTGCTGTTGTTGCGGCTGCCGTTGCTGCGGCTGATGTTGCTGCAGTTGATGTTGCTGTTGCTGCTGCTGCAGCTGCTTGCAATTCGTCTGTTCTGTGAATGTTTTCTTCACGGAAGATCGAATCGATTCTCGTTCGTACTCGAATTGAAGCCGAATCTTTTCTTGCTCGAACTTCAGATTGGCCATTTTGAGTTCGAACTTCTTCAAGGCCATTTCTCGTTCTAGATGCTGCACTTTTACAAGTCGTGTAAGTGCAGCTTGTATTGTGCTTTTAGTTGACGCTCTTTTTGATGCGTTCGTGGTAGGTGTCATCCTTGCAGCGTGGATCATCATGGGCACTTCTTCTCCTGTGGACAGCTTGTTCGCCGAGGTTTCGCCCTCGCTAGATACTGCTTCTTTGGCCTTATTATCACCGTCGCAACTATCTGCAGGCTTCCTCGTCTTCGCGTTCGCTTCCTGGGAGGTCATTGTGTAACCCGTCTCCTTAGCTTCGCACTTTGACACCTTTATCACACACGAATCGCAACACAACGCTCGGTATTTTGTCACTGTGGTGACGCCGACACATCCGTGGTGGTACCTCATTTTGCACTTATTGCACAGCACCATATCATTCACAGTAATATGCCGCTCGCAGCCACCACAATTAAACCCGCGTTGATTCATCGCGATAACTATTTGCACGAATTGTAGTTTTCGAAAGAAATATTCGCACGTATTTTTTGAATGTTGTTACGCCTGGTAACAATCCGTTTATTTTCGGTAGCTTTGCAGACTTTCTTGTAACTGGCTCTCGCGTATAGGGTTTTCGCTGCACAGTTCAAAAAATAGTCTTTCTTCTTTCTTTGTTAGTTTGCTACTGTCCCTTTTACGATGGCGGCATGTTACTCGATCAGCTGATCTCCTTGACCTCGTTTGCCCTTAAGTTGACCGTAGATGAACTATTTCCTAATTGGCCCTAATGTTGGAGATCTAGCTGTCTCGTATTTTCGTCCTTGTCTGTATCTGTATAGCGCCATCTGAGGGATTTATTGCGACTTATTCGAGCTATTATCAAGATAGCTCGATATATGTCAACATTCGCCTGACAGATCTCGCACGAGGTCGATATCGTGCCAACACTGTGCTTTCCAATGTACCTCACAATATTATCGAATTCTCATGGCGAAACATTAATATTACTCCTGATATGACATTAACTGCTATTGAAGCCATCCTTTTGTACTGGACGTGATGGTATACCATCATACATAATAAACAATTTGCAAAAGTATTGTATGTACCACTTATGGTGCTATTAAAAAATCAATACCTCAATGTACATTTCCAAAAGCTTTCAAATTTTCTTTTATGACGCCCATTCATAAAAAAATGTCAAAAAGCGACATTAAAAATTATCGAGGTACTATGTGCTGGCGCTAAGGTTCTAAAAACGATTGTGCATGAGGCATCATTATCAGCATGCAAGGGCTATCATTTCTGTACATCAACACGGTTTTGTCCCTAAGCAATCGGTTTCGACTAATCTTGTCCAGTTTGTCTCTGAATGTTTTAATGTTCTTGACTTTGGGTTACAAAAATATGCCATCTAAAATATGTACAGATATGTACAGATTGAAGGGCGGCGTTTGATTATGTTAACCACACTGTCCAAACTGAAGCGTCTTGGCATCTCTATTTTTGTTTTAACATGGCTTGAATCATATTTATACCAAAGAAAAATTAGCCATTCATACCCAATCTTTGCTCATGTATGCCGACGATATTAAGATTTATAGTGTTATTAGTAGTTCAAGTGACTGTAATAGTTTACAAAATTCGTTGATAGCTTTCTCCGATTGGTTTTCGTCAAATCAACTGTCTTTATGTGTTGATAATTAATAACGCTATTTTAGTTGTAACCGTCATAAAGCCAATAGTTTACGCCTACTATCTTGATGGCCATCAGCTAATTCGTATTTATGTAATCCGGGGCCTTGGAACGGTACTGGACTATTAGCTCAACTTTCATGACCATTATCAGTCACTAATCGATAAGGCCAATCGTACGTTAGTATTCATCATCAGGAACCTTAAAACTTCAGTGACCCATTATGCATTAAAGCTATCTAAACATCATTTGTTCGCTCTATTCTTGAGTTCAACTAAGTAACTTAGGACCCTTGCACTGATTTATGGTCTAATAGTATCGAATCGATTCAACGCAGGCTTACTAGGCTGGCAATAAAAAATCTACACTGGCTTAACATTAATACATTGACATTTGACATTGACGTTTGACGTTTGACGTTAAAGTCGCATTCATATAGAGCAGGGGTCTCCAAACTATAGAATAATAGAAAGCTGTCAACATTGATACATTCAGTTGGTATTTTCTCATTAAAAGGAAGGTTAAATGTTCGAATATTAGATAAAGGTGTCACCAAAATGGCCCTCAAAACTGATATTCGTAAAGCTATGCGGCCCGCGAAGTGAAAAGTTTGGAGACCCCTGATATAGAGCTTCTTGTTTTTGTCTAACGTTATGCGTGTTTTTGTCTAACGTCGTAACGTTATATTTGTTCACGCTATTCATCATATAAGTTTTCGCCTTTCAACTTGGTCGCACCTTCGCGCATCCTTGCCGTCATCGCTACAATCAACTGCTGTCATTATCGCCAAGATACATCGTTCCCTAACAATGGCAATTTTCAAATAATCTTGAACCACGGGAATCACGGAGGCTTTCATTAGCTGTTGCTTATGCAACTCTAAATTCCATTGGCGCTGCTCTTCTATACCCGCAGAATTACTCCAGCGCATCTCTGAATGCAAACAAATTCACTGATGCTGCAGTGGATGTAACAACGTTTTGATGAATCCGCGCACCAAATTTGTTAAGAACGCAGCCATTCAATCTGGTTTCCAAACTGCTTTGACAACAGTTGCTGAGAGCATTAAATCCGTAATCGAACCATTAAAAAACGAGATTAGAACTGGATTCGCACGTATGACTCAGCTCGATCATAATACGCCACGAAGTAGTCACCCCCTCGCAAAAATTCGCCGCACAAATCCATCGAAACGATTGTTTTCTGATGCCATCAACGACAACCGTTCAATGTTTACATTTCGTGCTACATCCATCAACAATCTAAACAATAATTGACAATACAAAACTACACAGCCTATTGATGAACCCAACCGTAAGATTCGTCAACCACCCGCAATCACTGGCACAAAAAAAGACACCGTATCATTCGCAATCAAAATAGTTCCTGCTCAATCTTCGGTGCAGAAAATAGATTTGTACATTTCTTGACTTTCTCCGGATACCACCAGTGCACAATGGGCATTTGCCGGTATGAAATTCAAAAAATCAACTTTGTAATAGCGCAATTCCAAATTATAGGTTTTAATACTTAGGGTTAAACTAAGAAAAATACCAAATATGAGCTCTTTATCTTTTCTCTAGAAAAGACCTCTCAAAGTCGAGACGTGTTGAAAAATGCAGAAAATAATAGTGTAATAAATATACAATCAATCTAAGAAGAAATATTCTGCGAAAGTTTGCAAACGCAAATTTTATTGAAGTTTTTTCGCATCAACTTTTTCTAACAACAGACACATGCGTAACTAGGCGGCTCCATAGGTGCCTAGTGTAGCGTATTTAGTGTATTCTACAAAAATATATTCTACGTACTTTTGATCACTTTTAATTTCCATTACGAAGCTGTGTATCTTAGTTTCAGCTCATGTACTTATCTAATATGTAAATTTCTATTCTAACCTAACTTTAATATTAAATATAATGAAGCGAATCACAACCAAATACCGTTTGATCCTACTCCAGGTTATAGACGGATGTAAGGAAAGTAAATCTAAAATTATATGCATAACAGGAATAGAGACGAAAGAAATCCGCAGGAGCCAAAGCCTCTCTAAACCATACTAACAACAATGCATAACAGGAAAACGTTATGAATGCACCAGCATCTATTGGCATTTTGGGAGAAGGAACTCCCAAAAGTCATGACAAACTAAATATAAGGATAGAGGGGAGTATGCTACAAATAATATTTTGCAAGAAAGAAAATGCATCCAGAAGGACGTTGTTTAACTTTACAACTGAAGCAAATACTTTGTTTGTAGCTATCGTTGAATTCTGATTGGATAGTCGTAAAACCAAGAACATCAGATTTTTTTTTTGGTTTTATTACCCCTTCTGAAGGCAGTACAGGACTTGGAAAAGTATTGGATGAATATTCAAAGACACACAATATGTGCTGCTTTTCATTAAGAATTTGGGAAGTACTTTATTTCAATGTACCTCTATCTAATTATTTAAATACCTTTATTCATGTCTTTATAAATGTGAACTAGATGTCAGGAGCTTGTGATAGCATCCACCTAAGTTGTGTATGTAATTTTTTAAAATTTGTACTACCTGTGAGAAAACGTGATGAGAATTACCTACAATTGTTCTATACAAGGCAGAAAAATTATCTTATTCAAAATCATTATGTTTTTTTTATAAAATATGGAACATTACAGTATAATTAAAAATGTTTCATACTGTTAGAAAATACAAATTAAAGAAGAAAAACACACAAAATTAATAAAACTAAGCAAAGATCCCTTAAAACACTATTTTATGTAGCGCCACCTGGTGGTATGGATGCAAACTACAAATAAAATGTTATTTACTATCATAACACTTTACTACAAACGATAAAAACTAACAATTTCTGCAAAAATATTTTTTTCCCGAAATTTGCTTTTAACTGCAGATTGTGCAGTGACCAAATCGTACAAATGGTCAAGCAAGCTTTATCCATCGAAGACGTCACAGCATATTGCCTTGTACGCCGGGCACAAACACAGCAAAACTCTCATTTCTATCATTCAAAGTGTTAGTACTTGCTTTTATAAGAGAATGTGCACTCTCCCCGGACATCTGGCCGATTGGTCAATCGGTGCGTGAATTTGTTGATTACCGATTGCAACAACCAACTGCAAATTTTCGCCTACACCCACCTATGGGACTTTCATCCCCTACAACTTTTTCTGTGACATAAAATACGCGATCACCGCAATCGCCGAACCGAACAATCCTGTCAGCACACACTCCACGAGCCTCACCCACACCGTAAACGAACTAATTAGTGCTTGTGTGCGTGCACATTCTGCTCCACCGAATCCTGCAATAATCTCTAACGTCACGCACACACAAACACGCATATTTACCAAACGGGGACGGCACTTGAACGCAAGAACACGGAATCTGGCTCACCTTTGATTAAAAGTGATTGCTCTGGTACAGTCGTCAACTCATACGACCTAACAACATGCCCGTAATGGGTTCAAGTCCCGAATAGACCGTGCCTTCATACGTAGGAATGACTATCCTGCTATGGTTACAATAACTATGGTAACAATAAGTCACTGAAAGCCAAGCTCACTTCACTAGTGGGTACAGGCAGGCCTTGACCGACAGCGGTTGTTGTGCCAAAGAAGAAGAAGCTCTCACCTGAATATTACTCCTCCATCAACGAATGAATGCGCTCATGTTCTCACTGTAGAATGCAATAGCAGTGACAGAGAGGGACTGCTTGTACAAGTAGGGAGAATAGGTTGACAGTTGTTATTGAACCACCGCCGAGGACGGACGAATAAATATAACACCGAACCAGAACTCTACAATTGGCGCAACCGGTAGGATTTTTTGTTGGCGGTGTGTAAAACGTGCAGATAACAGATGGAAAGCGCGAGCCTGGAAAAAAACTGTTGCGCGTAGCTTTTTTTTTATTTATTTTTATTTTATTAATTGCTTGGCCACGTTGGGTTACAGCAATAGTGCTTACTGACTATAGTTTACAATTATTCACGAAGGAGTTGGAAGGAGTTTATGGTGCGGAAAAGGAGCGAAGACGGGATCGGTAGACAGGATAGGATATGTTGAAATCGAACAGATCAGAAGTACTATTAAAAGACGACATAGCTCTTACAAAAGGCTCATTGCGAGCAAAACGTGTACGACATATAGGTAACTGGAGACGAAAACGATAACGTAAGGTGCGACAAGGTGCATACAAATGTAAGCGCGACAGAAGTGAAGGAGTATCAATCGTATTGAGCAATATGCCAGCGACGAAAGAAGCCTGAGCGACCGAGAGGCGGTGCTCCAACTTGGCTAGGCCTAATAGAGTGCATCTATCGTCATACGAAGGAAGCGGAATAGAGTGATGACCCAGCGACCTACGAAATACGATCCTTGTAAAACGTCTCTGGATCCTCTCAATCCTTTGGAGCAGAGATAGTTGGACAGGAGGCCAGATGACACAGGCATATTCCAGTCCGGAACAGACCTAACAACAATAAAGGGACTTAAGACAAAAAGGATCACGAATTTCAGTGGACATGCAACAAATATAACCAAGAATTTTGTTGGCCTTGTTGATGACACAGTCCGTGTGCTCCTTGAAAGAAAGACTCGGGTCAAAGAAGACGCCAAGATCCTTTGACAAGGACGCACGGGGAATAGGGGCATCACAGACACTATAAACATGAGTTATACTTGTAGAGGATCGGAAGAAAGACAAGACAAAACATTTTTCAGGACACAGGACTAAACCGTTAGAAGCACACCATGTAGAGAATTTACAGAGCCAGGATTGAAGGACTAGACAATCAGCTGTAGAAGATACAGGAAAAAAAAAGATTTACGAAAGAAAGACAAAAGGTGAGTTCGGAAAAATCCCGAAGCATTGCCCCAAAGGTGGAAAAGGCACGAGTGTAAATGACAACTATGTTGCGTACTCAATCAACAAAACTGTCGCTAACTAACAGAACCCAACAAACATTTTAATCTGCTAGAGCGAGAAAGCATGATTAACTTTGCTGACCGAGAAAAGAGAATGAGAGTTTGGTTTGAAATCTACAGCGCAGTTTGGCAAACTAAAAATAAGAAATAGCATGAGAAATCGAGAAGAATGCAAGTCCGGTTGAAGACCGTAGTGCACACCCAGAATAATACGATTGATTAAAAAAAAAAAAGAGAATGCGTGTCCGGTCCGGCGCATGGTAGTAAAAAAAAGACTTTGAATAAATATAATTTTAAAAGAATATACGAGTCCGGTTGGAGACTACGGGACAGTGTTTGTTAAAAAAAAAAAAAAACAAGACATCAAGGAGCATGCAAGTCCGGTTGAAGACCGCAGTGCAAATAAAAATAGCTCATAAAAGCAAACAGTCATAAAAGGAGATGCGAGTCCGGTCGAAGACCGTAGCGCACAGCAATCCTAAACAAATAAAATGCGAGTCTGGTTGCAAATCCATAGCGCACAGTTTTTCCATAGTAAAAAGGCAAGTCCGAAAAAATTCGAAGTGCCATATTAAAGTTAATGTGAGTCCGGTGTGATTCCTTAGCACAAAAAGGGCAAGTTCGGAGAAATCCGTAGGAGGAATAGGAGTAGGAATCTATTATGCAAAAAAAAGTCTGACATGAGTCATCAATGAGGAGAGTGATAAATGTAGATGTGTTTGAAGTGTTAAGAATTTGTTATTTGTTATTTATTAATTAAAATTCAAAGAACCGCAAGTGGCCCACTTGAAGCGAATTCATTTACATTCATTCATTATAACATAGTCACATTACGGTCATTCATTAGTCACGCTTAGTCTTAAGTAACATAATTAACATGTAAAAGGTCGCACGACACGAATACTATTTGACAATGCGGTGCGCGACATGTCAGGTTGATGACGATCACAAATAACATTAAACTCACGGCACATACGAATAAACGGATCAGAGGAGCCAAAGCGAGTGCAGCGTTCCTCCACAAGAATGATGTAAGCAAAGAAAGCGAGAAGGAAGATGACAGGGAATTTATAGGAGCAATGCAGAAGCAAGTGACACCGAGTAGAATTGAACCAACGAAGGATGTTTAAGCGGTTGAGCGCAGATTTCAAAGAACAACAAGCTCTAGCTACAGTTACATGCATCGGATAAGTATTTAGTATGGGAATGTTAAATGAAAACATGAAATTGTTTTGAAAAATAATGGTTTTTTTTGCAGATTATCTTTAGCGTAATGCACAGGACTGTACCCTGAATCATGATGCAGAGAAGTCCTTCGAGGTGGCCGAGACACGGAAATGTACTACACGCAATAGGATTTCAAAACACGTGGAGAAGGTGGAGCACCATGATTTATGATACAACCATCAAGTTACTAATGCTATGAAGGAAGTGGAAGAATAGAAGATCGAGATGTAGATGTACAAACAAAATCATTTGCAAGAAACCACGACAGAGTAGTCAGAATCATGAATTATTATGACAATTAAAAGTTAGACCATGCAAATGTGGTTTTGTTAGGATTTGAGGATTAGACGTAGATGTATAAACAATTTGTATATTGTAAAAAGTGAAATGTTTACTTTAAGTTGAAAAACCATAGAAAATCTGTATAACAGAATATAAGAGAGGTACTTTTTTTTCACTGTTTTTCTTGGAGGTGGAAAGAGATTGTAGAATGCAATAGCATTGACAGAGAGGGACAGCATTTACAAGTAGGGAGAATAGGTTGACAGTTGTTATTGAACCACCGCCGAAGACGGGCGAATAAAAATAACACCGATTCAGAAATCTACACTCACCAACAGCATAATAAGTTTTCACCCAAATGATCACAATTTCGTAACAAATTATGTGCACAACGATCAAAACAATGCCGATCCAATACTCACACAAATACGTGGCGCTAATGTCAATCCAGCAGGGTATGCCTCCACTATTTTTCGAAAAAATAATTCTTGCATATCTGAGGTTTCCATGTATTACCAAAACACCCGAGGGTTACGGTCAAAATTCTCGAGTTTCTTCAGTGCATCTTCAAGCTGTTCTTTTGATATCATCGCGATCACAGAAACCTGGCTCAATGATGACGTTGCCTCGTCTGCACTCTTCGATGACCGATATGATGTTTTCCGAATGGACCGTAACTCCTAAAATAGCCAGAAAACCCGAGGGGGAGGGGCTGATTGCAGCTAAAACCATGCATCGTCCCTTAGTAATTACTGTTGCGAGCTCATCAACCGAAAGTACAGTGGAGCGCCGTTTATCCGGGCTTCTCGGGACTTGACCTCGCCCGGATAAGCGAATAACACGGATAATGAGTAAAATGATTATTTTATCATCAATTGCTGATTAGGTATTGGAAAATTTTCTTTTTTTCTGATAAAAAAAAACCCAGTTTTCATGAACTTCATGTTTTTCCAATGAAAGTATTTGAAATATGCCATGAATTATGGTGTTTTTGTTATGACAATGTGCTCTTAAAACCGGTTTTTCAAATATCCTCCTCATAACGCAATGTAACCTTTGTATTAAACTGTCATTTCTCAACAGCACGGATAAACGGAAAGCCGGATAAAAGGTACCCGGATAAACGGCGCTCCACTGTATGTGGATCCGCATGCGTGTTGACACTTCATTCGTAATAATCGGTACTGTTTACGTTCCACCGATTCTAAGTAATAATACCGAATATGTTGCCGCATACTGTTCATCACTTGTGGATATTTCTCAGCAATTTCCATAAGACTCGATCCTCGTGTTGGGGGACTTCCATCAACCCGGAATTTCTTGGCTATATGACTCTTACAGTTCTCGACATGTCAACATTCCGTGATCCCGTGTATCTCCAGCCTGCTCCCAATTGCATGATACTCTGAGCTTTGTGGGACTATCTCAGGTCAGTAATAATGTAAACAATCATGGGTCTTTACTGGAACTTATATTCGTGAGCGCGTGTATAATTGAGAATGGTATGAGAGTTTTCCGTTCCATAGATTGTTGAACTGAGGAAGACCGATATCATCCGAGCTTGCCGGTCAATATTACACTTCCATCAACAACCCAGACTGCTACGGAAGTCACTGGATCGAACAGCTTGAGACATCTCGATTTTAGAAAAGCTGATTTCCCAAAAATGATCGACACTTTTGCCTATACTGACTGGTCATTGCTTAATTCTGATAGCAATCCTACCATAACAATCGATTCGGCAATCGACTCCTTTCAAATTAAGGTTGGCCTAGTCCTTCACAAATGCTGCCCTGATTTACAACAGCCGGTCTCCCGTGAGGCAATAGGGAGTTAAAAACACTTAAATCTGCGAAAAATAGAGCTTTACATCGTCTCCTTAAGTCTAATCTTTACTCCGACAGACTATTGTTTAACACTGTTAGAGGCAACTATAGAAGATTCTATAGGCATCTGTATAGAATTTATATCAACAAACTTCAACGAAGTATATCCATCGATCCGACTAAAATATTTTCTTTTGTTAATCGTAAGAGGAAAAATGCAAAAAAAATCCCGTCAGTAATGTCACTAGACACCGAAACAGCCTCAAGTGAACTTGAAATCAGTCAGCTCTTTGCCAAAAAATTTAGTTCAGTTTTCGACCTTCAATCTTCGTCACCAATTAATATTGCAACTGCCTTGCAGCACACACCCGCGAATGTTCAAGATATGTCTTTAAATGATTTATTTATTTATTTATTTATTTATTTATTATAGAGTATCGAGCCTCCATGGCCTACATACACAATTAAAACTAATGTCTTATAAACTATGTGTTCCTAAAATTAGACGTAATGCAATCTCGAATGACGCTAGTACATTTCGGTACACTAAAGGACAGGTCTACAAAATTTGAAAATAAATTAAAATTCTTGGACATTAATAACAACGGATCCCTAGCACAGAAAAGACGATAACGAAAGTCAGTTATTAAAAATTGTCGAGTTCTTAAAGGTCTAGTAGGGACATACAAATTTACATGACTTAGCAATAGAGGTGCATCGATTCTTCCAGTTAATAGTTTGAACATAAAAATTCCTTGGGCAACCATTCTTCTCTTTTCCAAAGTTTCAAGCCCTAACAACTGACACCTCGTATGATAAGCTGGTAGCACGTCGTTATGTCTCCACGGAAGCCGCTTAATAGCTACCCGGGTAAATTTTCGCTGGATCCTCTCAAGCCTCTCAATTCTAGTGACTTGCTCCGGAAACCAAGCAACTGAAGCGTACTCAATCAAAGGACGAACAAGGCAACAGTAAAGTGATTTTAAACAGAGAGGGTCATGAAACATTTTGCTACTTCTAATTATGTGTCCAAGAGTCCTGTTAGCCCTAGCAATTACGTCGTCAAATTGTTTGTCTAAAACAAGTTTCGTGTCTAATATAATGCCTAAGTCCCTAACAGTTTCAGATCGAGGCAATAAAGTGCCAGAAAGAATATAATTAAAACATAATGGAGTTCTCGCACGAGTAAACGAAATGACCGAGCACTTACTAACATTGAGTGACAAACAGTTTAAGGAACACCAAAGGTTAAAAACAGAAAGAAAGCCTTGTAATCGGAGACAGTCAATAGAACTACGCACAGGAAAGTACATTTTAAGGTCATCTGCGTACAGTAGCACCGGGCAGTCAGGTATAGCGTAAACAATGTCATTAATAAAGAGATTAAATAATAGAGGCCCTAAAATGCTGCCTTGAGGAACACCAGAGACCCTGCTAAATTCACTAGAGATGCAATCTCCAATCTTAATACGTACTGAACGACGCGACAGATACGAATTCAGCCACCTAACTATGCTGATATGAAAACCAAGTTTTAAAAGTTTGCTAGTCAAGGTATGGATATTGACGCTATCGAAAGCAGAGTGAAAATCAGTGTAAACAGTATCTACTTGGAACCCTTTGTCTAGCTGCTTGTAAGTAAAATGCAAGAACTGCACTAGGTTTGTGACGGTGGAGCGTCCAGGTAGGAAGCCATGTTGCAAAGGTGTAAATATGTTAATAGCACCATGCATTATATGTTTATGGACTAATAATTCGAACAGCTTACTGGGAGCACATAGCATCGAAATAGCTCGATAATTTGAGATGGAAGTTCTGTCGCCTTTTTTGTAAACGGGAAATATCCATGACTTTTTCCATAGGTCAGGGAAGAAACCAGTGCGAAGTGAATTATTAAAAATGGATGCTAGTGGTGAAGCCAATTCATCGATGCATGATACGATAACTATTCCCGGAATGTTATCGGGTCCAGAGGCTAAGGAGGGTTTCAGCTTTGAAGCCATTGAACGAACATCATCGATAGTAAAAGAAGGCAATAAAATGTCAACGGAGTCTTGTGCCACGAAACGTAACGCTTCCTCTACCTTCTGGTTTTGTTCGGGAAAGCTCGTGCAGCTACGCGCAAATGATATTGTCATAACAAACGAATCGGTAGAAAATGCAATCAAACAAATTAAACCCACATTTATTCCGGGTCCGGACGGGATTCCAGCAATAGTCCTAAGGAAGTGCTCAACTTATCTTTCAGAGCCACTCTGTTTAAGCTTTCTCTGCACAGTTATACATATCCTACTTTGTGGAAGTCTTCATGGATGACATCCGTTCATAAAAAAGGTCCGAGACATGTTATATCAAATTACCGTGGTGTAACTTCCCTATGTGCATCAGCAAAAATACTTGATATTGTTGTCCAGGAAGCGTTAGTCAGGGGTGGCTTAAATTGTATCAGTAAACTCCAGCACGGGTTTTTTTCCCAAACGATCGGTGTCGATCTCGTTCAATTCGTGTATGAATGCCTTGCGGCAATGGATGGCAAGTCACAGATCGATGCAATTTATACTGATTTCATGTCGGCATTTGATCGGATTAACCATGACATACTCCTTTCGAAACTGAGCCGGCTTGGCTTCCATAAAAATCTAGTCATATGGTTAAAATCATATTTAAACCAAAGATCATACTGTGTTCAAATTAATAAGTGCTTGTCCAACGTGTTCGTTAGTTCATTCGGTGTACAGTATCAGACAGAAAGATAGAACCCTGGTGTTTTCAACGCACCATGCACCCGTTGGGCCAGCAGTATCCTGTTCTCGATTTTGAAGGGAAGACGCTCACTCGCGTACTCGTTGATAGTTTTTATCCATGCGATGTTTTCGCTGCTAGACAACGATGTAATTCATCACGTATAGAAGTAGAACGCAGGCAGAGCACGGGATCAGCCGTGTCCATGTTTTTAACCAGCCCGTTCTTGACGGTCCAAGCAAGCAATGATAGTAACAAGGGGTCGAAGAAAACATTGTACCGATTATCAGCACCATATGATAAAGCGAATGGCGGCTGCTGACATTAAGCGCAAAACGATCGAGTTCGAAATGGAACGATCGCGCACTTTTGCGGCAAACGCGCAAACGACACACACACACACACACACACACAAACACACACACACACACACACACACACACACACACACACACACACACACACACACACACACACACACACACACACACACACACACACACACACACACACACACACACACACACACACACACACACACACACACACACACACACACACACACACACACACACACACACACACACACACACACACACACACACACACACACACACACACACACACACACACACACACACACACACACACACACACACACACACACTATTTATACAAAACAAAAATAGCTATAAGAACCTTAAGGTGGAACATGGACCAGCCTCTAACATATCAAACTAGACGGTGTCTTCTAGGTTTGCAGTCCTTAGAGAGACGTAGAGAGCTAGCAGGAACAGTTTTTTGTAGCAAGGTTAATAAATGGTGAAATTGATGGTCCCGAGCTTCTTCTTAAGATCAATTTGTATGCTCCTGACCATGTACTACGTCTTCGGAGTTTTCTGATCAAAATAGACCGGGCCCGTACTTACAGAGGAGCTCATGATCCAATTATTTCAATGTGTAAAGCTTTCAATAAGTTCTACTGCTCTTTTGACTTCAATATTACCGTTGCCACGTTTAAATGTTTATGTCTGTATTCAAATATATAGCAAGTAAGGTTATCTTAAGTTTTATTTTATTTTTAATATTGCAAAGGCCCCTGCGCGCTACGCAATTATTTTCAATAAACAGTAATTACAATGCTAAATTATCAGGATCGTTGTCCTCTACTAGGGTTACAATCGCTTCACCACCGAGGGCTATAGCCACCGCTGAAGCTGTATTTATAGAAAAAAAATAATAGTGAGATAAATGCACCATACGTATTGAACAGATTTAACCTATACGATCTTGAACGCTCTCTAAGAAGTAGAAACACTCTTTGGCTTCCCATTACAAATTTTGCGTACGCAAGCCTTGCCCGACAGACAAAGAGAACGAAGTTTTCAGACGAGAGGTAGGTAAATCCACGCAATGGGGGCCCGGCCCAAGATCGGATCCGAAGTCCGTTGTTTTGGGCTGAAAATTTAAAATGGCGGATGGGGCGCTAAAATTTGACGTCTGTATGTGAATTAGTTTGTGAGACAGAGCGTCTTTTGTCAAGAAACTTTTGTTATTGAGAAAAAAATGGAAAAAAGACGTACAGACGCACCGTGCCACAAATCATTGAAAACGATGGCAAAAAATCATGAATTGGGCATCCTTTTGAGGTCTGAGAACAAGAAAAAGTCGCTGGGGGCCAGATCTGGAGAACGCTTCACGGCGAACGCTTGAGCTGAACTGACAATTTCGGTTGGTCGCAAGAAAGAGAGCGCACAGAGGAACACGCTGCACTAGTGCGAGCGAGACACTGATACCAGCATGCCGCTGCGAGAAAACCAAACTGAGGGCTCAGGCTGAAAGTGAACGCACACATTCACACATGTGTAATTGTGTGAGTGCAAAAACTGTGTAGAAACCAAAACACGCTCGCGCCTCCGCGTAATTCCGCGTATTTCCAAACGTCTCCCCCTGCTTCTACATGACCCTCGCCTGAAAGTAGCACACTTTTTCATTCTCATTGCTAGTAGGGTGCCCCCATTACGGCCATGAGCAGGACTTTCAAAAAATTTAGCCACTTATGTTACCACCATGCTAGCACATCGTCATTTAAAACATAGGATACTGTTAGATTGGATTAATAGGGTGAATTAGTTTAAGGTTTGTTGAATTTGTTAATAAATAATAATAATAAATCCGCCCTTCATGAGAAGCTTAACAAAGCTACGAATCACCAAACTCGCCAATTGGACTTCATCGGGCAGATAAGGACGGACATAAGGCATAAAATGGGCAAGAAAAACATCGTTGCTGATTTGCTATATTGCTCTCTCGCATTGCTGGCATTCAAACTGTGCCTATGCTTGATTACGACGCCCATGAAGATGACCAAACAATCGACGATTAAATTCAGCTCATTCAGTAAGTTAAATTAAAATTGTTTTTGAATCTAAAGTTTTTTTTCGATTCGAAGAAGCAGCTCCTGACGTTTTCGTAACTAAGCACTACAAGCAACATATCACCTTTCTCATCCTAGCACTCATGCAACGGCCAAAATGATGACGGATCGATTTGTGTGTCCATACATTCGCAAGGTAACCAAAGTAGCAGAGCCGAAGTTGCTCAGATATTTTTCTGTGTGCCAAAGCGAGATTCCCTGTCTTCTCTCTCTAGATTTTGGACGGCAAACCGCCGCGCGTGTAGAGGTGTGTGCGTGTGATGAAAAATGACGGATGAAAAACGCGAGGAGCGGGGTCTGAAGTCTTTCGTTGGTCACACACACATGCATCTACCAGCTGATTACGCTACACCGTGTCTACCCGTCTCTCTCGATCTACCATGATTTTTTTCTGCTATCGCACTCATCCGGGAGTTAGGCATCCTCAGTCTGTCCAGAACTTTCGTTGTGGAAGGATGTGCGGGAGTGATGTGCGATTTCTTGTGTCCCCTACATTCCTTGTTTACGTTTTTCGCAGTGTTGCTTCTTCTTCCATTGTGGAATGATTTATCCTAGCTAACTTGTTGAGGTAAGTTTCTTGATCTCATATGTGCTTCAATGTATTAATTCAACTAATGCTTATCGGCTTCTAAGTTACAGGTGCATGCGCCATTCATCAACGCCTACCTGCTGGCATCATCAACAATCTTGAAAATGGGTGACACAAAGAATTTTTTTCCAGTTTTAAAATATTACTAGTTTAAATGGCCCGGTTACAGGGCTACGCAGCGTTTATTGGGGGCATGTAAGAATTGCGCTTTAATAAAACATTTTGTTTTTTTTTTTTTTTTTTTTTTTTTTTGTGAAATATTTTGTGTGTGTGTATGCTCATATTATTTATAACGTACATTGAAGTATATAAAGTAATAATTAGTAATTTTCTTTTATTCAATCTTCTATAATTATATTGGGGATGGTGTACCTGTTGGAATAAATAATTTATTAATAAAAATTCACACTGTTTGCAATTTTTTTTTCTTACCTTAGCAATCAATCTCTTACTACCTCTTGATAAACGACATTTTTAACGACCACACCTTCCTGATCCTCTTTCACCGGTTCTGTGATGAGCACGTTCACGTTCGATCGCGATGTCACTCTTGAGAGGGCTACGTATAGCTGCCCGTGTGCAAATACCTCACTGGGCAGATACAGCCCAAGATGGTGTAGGGACTGTCCTTGGGCTTTGTTTATGGTCATGGCATAACACACCTGCAACGGAAATTTTTTTCGGCGGATCTGAAACGGTAATTTCGTGTTGTTGCTATCGCAGAAAATGCGCGGTAACAGTACATCGTCTCCCCTCCGTGTGCCGGTTATAACCCGTGCATGAACACAGTTTGGCCTAAGTGCGACGATCTGAAGTCGCGTTCCATTGCAGAGTCCTCGGGATGTGTTCAAATTACGAAGCAGCAACACCGGTGTGTAATGCTTCAATCTCAACTGATGCACCGGGATACCGCCACTATTAATAGAGTGTAGGAACTCTGCCGGTAGCATTAGAGCCTCTTGATCCTCTTGATTTACTAAAGTATCAACTGACAGATACTCATGTTCCGGTTCTGGTCATGCGATTCAGGACGCTGTTATTAATCGTGGTGACGTCAACGTTTCGTGGTGACAGGATTGCCCGGTCGGAGAAATAGTCTGTGTGCTGATAGTGCTGTCTGATGTCTGGATACACTCTATTCACCAGGGACTGCACATCACCTTTGGGATCAGATGTTACAGGTAAAATCAAGTCCCGTGGTATCTTGGCATATGACTTGTCGAATCCCGGGAATGTTGCATGCCGACTCTCGCCGATGTGGAGCAAAAATTCTGCGAACTTTCTCATCTCTTCAGCGTCTTGTACAGTCTGGGCTGTCTGCACGCGCATATTTTCTCGCAATCTCAATATCTTTAATTTGCCCCACAGCATGCTCCTCCGGATGCACTGCTGCAGAACCTGGGCGTCGGTACCACGCGGAACGATTGGCAGTATCCGTCGAAAGTCGCCACACAGCAGCACAACCTTATCTCCGAACGTTTTACGATTTCCCATAACGTCCTGGAGGGCGCGATCGACAGCTTCTAGAGCATAACGGCTGCTCATGGATGCTTCGTCCCATATGATAAGCGATGCCTGTCGCATCAATTCAGCCTGTGCTGACTGTACACGGATGTTACAGGAACTGTTAGCGTCCAGGTTTAGCGGTAGCTTGAATGTGGAATGTACTGTTCGTCCTCCGGTCAGTAGCAGAGCAGCAATTCCACTCGAAGCCACTGCGATTGCAACTTTTGATTGGCGTCGCGTGTACGCAAGAATTGTTTCGAGCAGAAACGACTTCCCGGTGCCACCAGGTCCATCAAGGAAAAAAAGCTTTCCATTATGCGTCTCCTCTCCTCTGGATTGTTCTGTGAATCCCGAGCTATTCACTGCTGCAGTAACTACGTCGTACACCGTTCGTTGCTCGTTGTTTAATCGGTTCACGTTTGCTAATACGTTATCCAACTCATCGATAGCATACGAGTGCTCTGCGTCCACCAGGGAATATGTTTCGGCAGTGAATAAAGCGGATTGTAGCAGGAGGTGCTCGACAGCTCACAGTAGCCGATTCTGCTCAGAATCTTCGACGGTGTAACGGTCCTGATTTTGCCGGTTGAAGTCTTCACAAAAGTTGTCCACGTTAGCGTCCCACAATAAGTGAGGATTTTGGGACATTCCCTCCGACAGTATCAGGGCAAATAGGTGACGCAGTTGGTTGGGCATTTGAAAAGAGACCGCTTCCTGTATGGTGCTGGATATTTGTGTGTCGTCCTGTAGCAGTCCGGACATCATCGCCGCTTCCTGAAACGTCGCACACGCGATCTCGTTCACTGTTCGCAGGTTCAAAAACGATGTCGGACCCTTCCGGTAACAAAGTAACAATCAAGCAGTACCGTTCCAGCTGCGCCATTGAACAGTAAACCATGCGACCAATAACAATATCAGTTTGGCGGTGACGCGCGATCCACTGGTTACCCGTACCAACATACCACGGAAGCTGCTGCGTGGGTTTGGTAAACCGGTAGTGCGTCACAACTTCCTGATAGGTCAGGGAGCGAGCACGGGCGTCGTTTGCTGCCAATTCGAAAAATCGCGTCAACATCGTATGGTGGCTCCGTTCAAGTACTGATTGAACAGTATCATTTTCTCGAAATATGACGCCCTGCTGGTATTCTAAATGTATCGGCAATTGTACGACAGTCACCGTTTTTGAATGCATTTCGTAACCAAAAATAACTGCCATGGCCTGTGATGCAGAAATGTACCTTGCGTCAATGTACTGTTGTATCTCGTCGATGGAATCACTGGATATTACGACAACTCGGTCATCTCCTTTGTAAATGTATTTGTACAAATACTTTACGCTTGTCACTGTCGAGCAGATCTCCACATTAATGTGACAGTCATATTTATGGCACAACCACGGATTATACGGGACCACATAACGGTTATCCAGCTCAGCACCGCGCACAGTCCTTCCATTGTTGCGACGCTGGTAAATGGGATAGCCGTCCTCTGCCTCGTGTGTTGCATTGCAAAACGATTTTGGAAACCGTTTGGAACAGGCACCGTCCCGCATGCAAGGTGCTGTTGGATTCGTCCGACCACACGGTCCGTGCATCATGCATGTCCGGATGGTTGCGTGGAGCCTCTCGTTTGACGGATCTGGAATTTCTGCTGACACTATCTGGTCGTAATCCGAGGCCAATCTAGGTTTATCCGTGTCTGCTAAAATCATCAATAGATGAGCGTGCGGCAAACCACGTTTCTGATATTCAATTACATGAATACGTGCCATTTCGAGGCCAAGTACACCAGCCCAAAGGTCTGTCAGGACTGCTTTCAGCTTCTCCCGGAAGACGCGAGCCGTCAGGTCTGGTCGATCGCTCGCATTCTGCCCCGGGAATAGGGCTTCGGTGACTTCCGTGCACTTTGGATTACAGGTAATCGTGATGAAAAGGTCAGGTTTTCCCATAGCCCGCACGATAGCCATTGCATCTCGGTACTGCGCACGCATGTACCGATCGCTACCGGGGTACGATGGTGCAAGAATGATTCGTGTTTCTGTTCGGTTTAATGTGCGCCCGCCATGTTCAGCTCCAGGTTGTTGTTCTGTGTCCATCACACCAATTGAGTCCATCACACCTGCGTACACGTCAGCACGCAGCTGCGACTGATGCTCTCGTTGGTACTTTAGTCGCTGCTCTTCAATTTTGCAGGCTTGGTCAACGCAGTACTGCTGCATCAGGCGCCCACTCCGATGTATTAGTGAATCATCTCCATCTCGCGTACACATTCGGTAGGCTGCGTACTCACAGGGAGTCACCGAACCCCTTGGGGCTAATGCTTCATTCCCTTCGTGATTCGCTTCATTAATAATATTATTGTTTTCGTTCAGGCCTTGGCCTCGTCTGGTAGCCTTAGGAATCTCGAATGTCCAACCAACTTCAGCATGCGGGTGTAGTAGTGGGTACTGATCAGAAAGCGTCGTGCATCTGATGAGATTTGAATACACGCCGGAGGCACGCAACTGCAGTACAATATCACGTGATTGGCCCTGCTCGCTACCGATAATTATTCCGCCGATTTCATCTACGGTTGGTCGATTATAGCGCCGCTGATCTAGTCCTAGTAGTCGTGAGTGTATATGCAACTGCATATCCTCATTTCCTCCTATTATTCGTTCGTGAGCGTGTTGAAGCACTCTTGTCAGTGGGTTACACTGCTTGAGGATGCGCTGCAGGGTGGTCACAGTATATCGGTCCATATCGTTGTTTAGTGCAATACGTGCGTCCACCGTCTCATGTTCATTTGTGCTCGTATCGTAAAAATAGCGCGTACGTCGGTACATGACCCGGTAGCCGTCCAAGGGTTCCGATACGATGGCATAATGCTCCCTGAATACGGTACGTGAAAGGACCGCCACCGTCAAGGACAGTCCGATCCTGGCGCACTGGATTATTTGGAAGTACGGATGCACCCATCGAGGTAAATGCAAAGGCATTATTATATGAGCGAATGTTACGCAGGAATTGGGCGTTGTCGAAAAGTGCAGATAATTCATGGGGTGGACTTGAAAAAGAAGGCAACCTGACCTGCCCACCATTGCAGCACAACGTTCCAGTTTCGCTTTGCCACTTTTGTGCAGCACAATATGGACATGGATCGCGAGCGCCCAGCCAATGCCGTTCTGGCCAGTTATATGATTCGTGGTTGTCGAGTGCCAAATTGATTGTTCGTGTACCATAACGATCGTGAACCCTCTTCCGTCGTATTGCTTCCCACTGTTGTCGCAATGGAAGCTGGACGGCATCGTTACACAATGGAAGCTGTACGGCATCTTGCCCACCCGTCACACTTGAAATTGAATTTTGAATATTTCACCGTTTAGCTTTACGACGATAATAAAGTTCGCTTTGGTGCTTACGTTTCAAAAGATTCATCTTAGCCGCCGGGTCCTCGTTCACCGGGGTTGCATACCTTGCCATCCATGCTGGTGGGAAAGATACTACTGGTGTATTGTTTTCATTTTGCACCGTCGGTCCTTGAGCTACTGCGGTACGTCGACGATGCCGAAACTCTGCTTGTCGCTTGCGATTTAAGCGAGCTTTACGCTCAGCAGACGTTTCCTCAGGTGGAGTGGCATATCTTTGTAGCCATGCATGATTCGTGGGCACCTCACCTACAGCTGCAGGATCTGAGATTTGTTCTTCTTCTGTTGCGTTCATGATCTACAATAAAAAGTATATACTTTTTATTGTAGTATTTAAATTTATAGTGCAATTAATTTTAATCTTACCTGCACTTATTTAATCTTTGTGCTATTTAAATCACTTGATAAATAATACACAACTTCTCATACAAATTGACGATATTCTTTTGAAAAAAATATCCTTGTCGTCTTTCGTCCAACGCCTACATCGATGAATTGCTACGTCGGTGCAAAGTGTGCAAGAAAACCAACACGGTACAAAAATCATCCAAGCTATCCGCACCTAACATCAACTCACTAACCAACATCGTCTCACTATAAAGTGAAAAAGTAACGCTCTATAGTGAGAGATTGAAAATGAGAACCTTTTTTTAAAATTTGTTATAGGAAGGTAAGTGTTGCTCTCATCATATACGCAAAACTATCCAAAGTAATACGTATTACATACATTAATTATTGGTTCATTTTATTGACAGCGTTCAGCACAACTCAGCCACAAAACAACGCAACGCGGTAGGAGAAAAGAAGAACGAGAGGAGGAAATACTAATGTGTGCGCGAAACCACATTTCCACTTCTTCTGCAAGTGGGTACGTAAGAGGGTACATATGTGTACGAGACGATCCCATACAAATCTTCGGCATTGCAAGCATTCAAGGAATGGCTGTAAAATATTTCGCATTCAAAATTGTTGCAAATTTATAAATGAAATATTTCGAAATTTTCAGCGCTGAAATTTTTGGATTGAAATATTTCTTTGATCGGAATCCAAGCGTTTTTCTTGACATTTCTGCTCGCTTTTTCGATCGCTTTTGGCAAAAAGCGATCTTAAATCCGAGCTACAAAACTGCTCGATTTTGGCAAACCAAATGAAGTTGGACGAAGCAAGTTTGATCGAGTACATTGCGGATGGGTTCACGGAACATGAAAATAAGCGTGCATTGTATTTTTAATGAGTCTCAAAATATTGCTATGCTTAAAGAAAAGATTGGCTTGTTCCAGAGAGCAGCAAGCAAAAGGATCGTACCAACAAAGCATGTGTTTATACACAAGAGTTAGGAGCTGAGGCAGCTGCAATGCTATAATTAGCGAATATTATAACTAGCGAATTGAACCATAAGAGATGATAATGCTATAATTAGAGTGCCATAATTTGGCGGCCATCAACGCGTTGGTTGGTGTGCGTGAGAGGGCAACAGCAGAAAGGTGATCGCCCGAACAGCGGGAACTTTCTTCCACGAACGGCAACGGCAGCGATCGGACGCGCGCGCAATCCGCTTAGTTTTTAAGTTGTTTGTTAAAATAAAATTAAACATAAAAAATACCGCAACGTCCAACCCTAGACTGATCAGCATGTGTTCAAAAGAAGTGAACACAATAAGAAGAAGCGCTTTTGTTACAATTGTGGTGACGCCCTGCACGAAGCACAAAAGTGCCCATCGAACAAAAGTGGTTCGAGATGTTTTGAGTGTAACGGATTTGGACATCGTGCAAAGGAATGCAAAACAAACGGGCCAGCAATTCCAGCAACGCCAAACACATTTGGTAACAAAGGAGCCTGTTTGAAGTGTGGTCGTTTGGGACACCAGGCAAAGAATTGTGATTGTTCGGATCGTCTCTGTGGTGTGAATGTCGAACGTGATGTAACTCGGATAAATATTCCTTCTTCCATCTTCTCGAATGACGCTGTACTATATGCTGAAGCACCTGATATTTTTGAAGTCTATTTTCTGCTTGTAGGGTCATATCGTCCTCTGAGAGGACATTTAACGCCGTTCCGATCAAAAAATGGCCTGGGGTTAAGACATCTAGTTCCTCAGGATCTTCGGACATAGGCGTTAAAGGTCTACTATTTAATTGTGATTCCACTTGCGATAGAACCGTAACCATTTCACCAAAGGTTAATGTTATATAGTGAACTACTACTAATACGATATGTATTAGTACGATCGTATAAGTAGTAGTTCTAATCGTATACGATTAGTATAAGTTAGAGTAGTAATGTGAGTGCGGACTGTTTCTGGCTATTGTTAGAATTAGTATAAAAGGGACTCAATCCTCATCTCGGGATCATTCCCCAACAGTACGTCGAATAAAACACATTAAAACATAACACAGTTTTGGCGACGAGGGTATAAGGTAAACGTGTGAAACCTCTCTCAAATCAGTCGTGCGTTTTGATCAACGTCGGATCAAATCGTTATCAGTTGGTCAGTCAGTCGATCTCGTGTCTTAGATTAGTGCGGTGTAGTGTTGTGTTAGTGTGCAGAGGCAACTTAGGATGCCCGACGGGGAAGAGCCAAAGCCGTCAACGTCAGGCTTAGGGCATATGACAATGGCAATGCCAATGTTTGGCCACATGGAACCGTTCGTCGTTGGTGAACATTTCGACGAATATGAAAATCGCCTTCAGCAGTTCTTCATCGTGAACAACGTAGAAGAAAGTAAAAAAGTGCCAATGCTGGTTACAATGGCGGGTCCTCATTATATTCCATGGCATCACGAATATGTTCGCCAGATGATCCGTGTTCTAAATCGTATAAGGACCTGATCGGTTAACGTGGTGGCAGAGCGATACAAGTATCGCAAATGCGAACAAGCGATTACCGAAGAAGGTCTCACCTTCGAAAAAACGTGTGAGATTGGCAGAAGCTGGGAAGCGGCGGAGCACGAGTGTAAAGAGATGCAGGAAGCATCAAAACTGACAACGCTAAAGCCACGCACAGCTTGGAAGCCGTCAGAGAAAATGCCAGCTAAACAGAATAGAAAAGGGCCAACGCATGCGGGATCTGAGCCTTCATCGGAACGCGACAAAAACTGTTTTCGATGTGGTAGGGCTCACAACCCAGAATCTTGTCCTGCCAAAAAATGGACGTGTTACGCATACGGAATGGTTGGTCATGTGTTATCGTTGTGTAGGTAAAAAAAAAATCGAGTGGCTGAGTTCGTGGACGCTACGGAGCAGATGAACCTGAACCAGTTGAAAGATGCTGACGATACATCGAAACCAACAACGTGCCAGAACGAGAAGTTCACCAGTACGATTTGCAGTGCCAGCGGTGCGAGTTCAACGCGCACAGATGTACCAGCGACAATGGAGCTGCAAATTGAAGGTGTGTTTCGAGGTGGACACTGGCGCATGCGAATCGGTGATATCGAGAGAGACGTATGAGGAGAAACTCTCTCACGTGCAGTTGCGGAAGACGACAAAGGTGTTTCAAACGGTGTCAGGGCAATCTATTCGTCCAATAGGAGAGCTACTAGTACAAGTGAGGAACAGGTATGGCAATTTCGTTTGGCTAAATATTTTTGTTCTAAAACCAGAAAAAATAAGGTGCTTACACCGCTCCTCGGTCGCTCGAGTTTAGATATCATCATGCCAGAATAGAGAAAACTGGTAAGTCTCAATTTTTCGTCTATTGATACTATTCAACACAATTTTAAGTCTGAAATTCAACACAAATACCCATACGTAATTACGGGAGATGCCAGTCAGGCGATTGAAGGGTTTACTGCGGATATAATCCTTAAGCAAGATGCTGTACCCATATTTCATAAACCATACACTGTACCGTTCAAATTTCGTGAAAAAGTAAAAAAAGAAATAGATAGCATGGTGGAAAGCGGAATCTTAGTCCCAGTACGTATGTCCACATGGGCTAGTCCTATAGTAATTACACCAAAAAAGGATGGAACAATTCGAATTTGTTTAGATGGGAAAGCTACATTAAATCGATTAATTTCCACGGAACATTATCCGTTGCCGGCTATTGATGACATACTAGCCAATTTGTCGAATTTTATTTATTTTTGCAAAATCGATTCAACCGGGGCTTACCTACAGGTACGTTTGTCCAACTCAGCGCAAGAGTCGTGTACCGTAAATATCCATCGAGGATTATTCAAATACACAAGAATGTCTTTTGGTATGAGTTCAGCGCCGTCTGTATTTCAATCTATAATAGATCAAATACTACTCGAGACAAAAGCTATTCCTTATTTAGATGATATTCTAATTGGTGGAAGTACCACAAGTTAATGCAAGGAAAATTTATTCCAGGTGTTGTTTAAATTAAATAAACATAAAGTTCAAATTAATTGGGCTAAATCGCGATTTTTACAAACATAAATCGAACACCTCGGGTTCATGCTAACAAGCGAGGTAATACGTCCATATAAAGGTCAAGTGGAAGCAATCTGTCTTGCTCCAGCACCTAAAGATATTGGTCAGTTACAGTCATTTTTAGGTCTGTTAAAATACTACCACAGATTTTTGCCGAATTTGTCATCGGAGTTACATCCGTTATATACTTTGCTTCAGAGAGATAACAAATTCACATGGTCCAACGAGTGCGAGACAGCGTTTAAAAAATGTAAGGAGCTCTTGGTTTCCAACGATTTGTTGGAACCCTACGATCCAAAAAAGCCACTTATACTAACAACAGATGCCAGTCCGTATGGGGTAGGTGCCGTGTTATCGCACATAGTGGATCAAGTAGAGAAGCCTGTGTACTTTGCCTCATCAACACTAACAAGCGCGCAGATGAACTACGGGCAAATACATAAAGAAGCTTTAGCGGTTGTGTTCGGCGTAAAAAAAATTCAGAAGTATTTGTATGGTACGAGTTTTACTCTCGTTACTCGTTCTTCCCTGAGGCAAATTTTTAACCCACACAAAGGATCGTCCGCTGTCGCAATTTCTAGATTGCACAGATAGGCAGTAATTTTGTCGAATTATTTTTACAACGTGGTACATAGGCCAGGTAAATGTATTAGTCATGCCGATGCATTATCTCGTCTACCCTTGCCAATCGAAAATCGTATTGATAACATATCGGTTGCAGATAATAACCTGCAACAATTTATTGCTATGGAAGAAATAGAGGAAGAGCAGCACAAGGATGCTGTTATCAGTAACATTATTAATTGGACTATAAATGGTTGGCCAAAAGAAGTAGAGGAAGAAATGAAACCGTATTCAAAAGTGGTACAGAATTTTGAGGTCGAAAATAATTGTCTCTATTTTGAAGCTCGTGTAGTAGCGCCAAAGTCACTATAAAGTCGAGTGTTAAAAAAATTACATGAAAATCATGATGGGGTAATAAAAATGATAATTATCGATAGATCATATTTTTGGTGAAAAGGTTTTGACAAAGATGTACTAAATACACTTAAATCTTGCCCTATTTGTCAACAAACTTAAAAGGTACCAAAAGAGACAGTTAAGTCAAGTTGGCCTTCAGCTACACATGCCTTATTTTGACGGAAATACTTTTTTGAAGGTAGTGGATGCTTATTCAAAATTTATAGATGTTAAATCATTACGTAAAAGTGTACGGAGAGTGTATTGGAGCGTTTAGATGAAATCTATACGTATTTTGGGTTCCCAAATGAAGTGTATTTGGACAATGGTCCACCCTTCAACTCCTCAGGTTTTATAGAAGCCTGTAAGGCAAATAATATAAAGGTGTTTAAATCTCCTCCTTATCACCCCCAGTCAAATGGATTAGCGGAGAGAGGAGTTCAGACAATTAAAAAAATGTTGAAAAAGTATCTGATTGACAAGCGATTGAAACAAATACCACTTCAGAAAAAAATTAACAAAATACTATTCAATTATCGCAATACTCCATATACGTCTACTGGTAAAACTCCTTCTTCATTATTATTCAGCTATGTGTCACGCACATTATTAAATACGAGCAACCCGGTTAAGTTATCTATACAAAACGATAAAAGATGCGTAACTATACTTCCCAAAACGAATTGCATAGCTTGTTAGGATTCGTTCATAATTTGAATTAACGGAATGAGGAACTACCGTTGTGCGGGTTTTTTGTTAGTTGGGAACGGATAGGATTGTGTCCGTCAGGAACGACAGGTTCAAGAGAAGGGTATATAAGAAGTCTGAATTTTGTATCGTCCTCTTTTTGCACTGCAATTTCGCTCAAATAAAAACACAACGTAGGAAAACAGACCCAATCTTTTGGTCCCAACATTTGGTGCCGTGGCGACCAGGATTGAATTCCGTGAAATTGACCGGTCGGTGCAAAAGTGTAGCAGTCAACAATGGAGAACGAGTCGAGCGATGAAGAATTCCGCGGCTACGTTGGAAAGTCAAACAGTACGCTGGTGGAGGCTCCGAAGAAGGTAGGAGATGACGATCCACAAACCACAAACGATCTTCATAGGAAGAAGTGTGAGTGTTTGGTTGGAACAATGCGACGCATACTGTTGTTTGCTGAATCGCATGTGACCACTGAAAAGGAGAAAATAAGTGTGCGTAGTAAGGTTTTGGAGGAAGCTTGGGCGAGTTTCAACGCATTGCAGCTTGAAATATGTGACAGTAAATTGTACGAGGAAGTGGAATGTGTCTATTTCGAAGCCGCGGAGAAGCTTGAAAAGCTTGCCTATGCAAATGTGTGTGTGCTGCAAGAACCAGTTAACAGTAGTGAAAGAAAACCAGTGCAGCTCCCAAAACTTACGATTCCCACTTTTAGAGGAGCTTATGAAACGTGGACATCGTTTCATGACATGTTTTTGGAAGTGGTTCACAAAAACAGTGCATTGTCAAACACGGAAAAGGGGTTTTACCTTAAAAGTTTTTTGACCATAGTGCAAGCTTTCCCGATAAGTGACAAAGGTTATGAGGTCGCTTGGTCGGCATTGGTGGAAAGATACGAAAATAAGTATCTCATAAAGAAAAAGCACGTGAACGAGCTTATCTTATTTCCGAAGATGAAAGTTCCCAACTCGGAGGGAATTCGCGCATTAATTAATTGCTGTGAAACGCACGTGAAAATGCTAGGGCAATTAGATGAAAAGCCTGATGGTTGGGGCATTTTGCTCACACAGTTAATAGTGCTCAAGTTGGATGAAAATACGCAGAAAGAATGGGAGAAGCATGTAGTGGATAACCCTGAGTCCGGTTGTGACGAACTGCTTACATTCCTGCGTAATGCAAATCGCTTATTAGAAGCAGTGTCGGGAAACAAGAACGTACAGGAAAGTTCGGCTAGAAAGCAACCTGTGAAAGTGTTAGTGAACGCGGCAAGCGACACGCCGAAGTGTCGAGCCTGCGATGGTACACATTCGTTGTATGTGTGCGAGCGGTTTAAGAGTATGTCTAGTGAAGAAAAGATCACTTTTGTCAAATCTCGAAAGTTGTGTTGGAACTGTCTCGCTGGAGGCCATCTTAGTCGTTTTTGCAAATCGAAGCGAAATTGTGGAATTTGTGGCAAAAAACACCATTCTTTACTGCATCAAGCGAGTGAAGCAACATCGTTGTTCACAAATACAACCGTAGATCAGCAGGCATCGCCCGAACCTTCGACCTTGGGAGTAAATGTGACGACTTTGTCCTCTTCTGAAGTGAGAGATTCGCGGAATTCGTATCAGCTATTGTCTACTGCATTGGTACGGGTGCGAACGGGAACGGGAGAATGGAAAATTGCGCGTGCGCTTCTGGATGGTGGTGCGCAATCTTGCTTGATGACAGAGCAGCTGTACAATTCGTTGGCGATTTCGGGACAATGTGCGGATGTGTGTATTAGTGTGGTTGGTGGCAAGGAGCTAAAAGCGACGCGTGTGGTCGAGACAGATATTGCTTCGCGATACAATGAGTTCAGGAAAGGCGTTTCATTTATTGTGGTGCCAAAAATTACCAGTGAATAACCTTTGAACACTTTGCAATTGTCAAAGCTGGTAATTCCAAGAGATTTGAAATTGGCGGATCCCGGTTTCTTCAAGTGTAGTGGAATTGATATTCTATTGGGGCAAGAAGTGTTTTATGAGCTGCATAAAACAAACCAAACAATACAGTTCTGCGAAGTGGATGGTTTGCAATTTGTATTAACTCAGTTGGGATGGGTACCGTTCGGACAATTGGGTTATTGTGCGCAAACAAAAGGTGTCCATAGTGTGTTGATTGGAAACAGCCTGACGGTGGCGATGGAGAAGTTTTGGCAGCTAGAGGAAGTAAAAGAAGCATCGAAACTTACCGATGAGGAAAAGGAGTGTGAAACCAGTTTCGTACAAAGCGTTTCGCGAGATTCTAGTGGTCGTTACGTGGTTAAACTTCCACTGAAAAATGGGTACGAAATGTTGCTGGGTGATTCTAAAGAAATAGCGTTGCGGCGTTTGAAGCAATTGGAAAGAAAATTGAGCTGTGACGCTCAATTAAAATCAGGCTACGGTGAAGTGTTACGTGAATATTGCGCTAATGGTTATTTGAAGGAGGTAACAAGTGTAGATTCGCGAGTGGTTTCATGTTATCTTCCTCATAGGCCAGTGGTGAAGGAGAGTAGTGTTTCCACGAAAATTCGACCTGTTTTCGATAGATCAGCGAAAACCGCAAGTGGATATGCGTTGAACGATCTGTTGCTTACTGGACCAGTGATACAGGAATCGTTGTTTGCGATAATGCTGCGCTTCCGAATGCATGCGATAGCGTTATCGGCCGACATCGAGAAAATGTATTTGCAAGTGCAAGTGCATCCAGACCACACACCATTGCAAAGAATCTTGTGGCGATCGTCAGTGGAAATGCAGCCTAAAGAATACGAGCTGCAAAGGGTGACGTTCGGCTTGGCTCCCTCTTCTTTTCTTGCAACGCGGGTTTTGCAGCAGCTAGCAGAAGATGATGGTGCAAGGTATCCTAATGCGCAGCGTGTCCTCAGGGAAGATTTCTATATGGACGATCTTCTTAGTGGTGCGAATAGCTTTCAGGAAGCAAAAACCCTTCGTGCTGAGTTGAGTGAATTGTTGAGTGGAGGAGGTTTTCGATTGCGAAAGTAGGTGTCAAATGTATCAGCTGTGCTAAACGATGTGCCTGTAGAAAATCTATCGTGTCCTGAAGTCGTCGGTCTTGGTGAAAATGTTCTTGTAAAAACCTTGGGTTTGTTGTGGCGACCGTGCTCAGATGACATAAGTGTAGAGATCAGGCAACCGGAAGAAAATGAATTTCTTACAAGAAGAACAATTTGTTCGCAAATTGCGCGTCTCTTTGATCCGTTGGGAATCATTGCGCCTGTGATTGTATGGGCTAAGATTCTGTTGCAGCAGTTGTGGATCTCAACAACGAGTTGGGACGAACCGGTTAACAAAGAGATTGAGATCAAATGGAAATCTTTTGTGGAGCAATTGTCGTGTATGCAGTGTATACGTGTTCTGCGATTTGTGCTTTTGCCTGGAAAGTGCAAACTCCAACTGCATTGTTTCTCGGATGCGTCGGAAAGGGCTTATGGTGCGTGTCTTTATGTTCGATCGGTGGATGATAGTGGTTGTGTGAAGGTGTCTTTGGTGGCAGCTAAATCCAAAGTAGCACCGTTGAAACGTGTGAGTTTAGCGAAACTCGAGCTGTGTGGTGCTTTGCTAGCAGCAAAGTTGTGGAAATCGGTTTACAGGGCCTTCAAAGAACCGGAAATTCCGTGTTTTTTCTGGACGGATTCCACTGTGTTATTGTGTTGGCTCCGATCTCCATCTTATGTTTGGGCTACCTTTGTAGCAAACAGAGTGGCTGAAGTGCAGGAAACGTGTAAGGGTTTTCCGTAGCTCCATGTAAAGGGTTCAGAAAATCCTGCCGACATTGTTTCTAGGGGATTACTACCTCAAGAGTTTGCAGCACATTCGTGTTGGTTTGAAGGGCCTTCTTGGCTATCTATGCGTGAAGAGCAGTGGAATCGTGCGACAGTATTGGCTGATCCTGAAGAAGCGTTAAAAGAGCGGAAGAAAATTGTGTTGTTAAGTGAGACGGAAAAGGTGTTCGAACCGCATTTTTTGCTGGATAAGTTTTCTTCATACTGGAAAACCTTTCGTGTTGCTGCCTACTGTTCCCGATTTGTGAAAATACGTCTGGGAAAGGAACACGATCAAGGAGAGTGTTCTAATAAGGAATTTCGTGATGCGGTGAAACTGTTGGTGAAAATTCTGCAGCGGCAAGAATTTAGTGATGAACTGCTGGCGTTACGGAAGGGTGACAAAGTGTCTTTGAATTCGCGCTTGAAGTACTTGCGACCGTTTTTGGATCCTGAAGGTGTACTCCGTGTTGGTGGCCGCCTTAAACATGCTACCATCGGGTATGGTGCGAAGCATCCGATGATTCTCCCTGCAAAGACGAACTTCACTAGAATCCTGGTGAAGGCGTATCATCAGTTGGCGATGCATGCTGGTCCCCGTCAAACTCTGGCTTTGGTGCGGCAGGAGTTTTGGATCCTGAGTGGAAAATCGGTTGCGAATGCTGTTTGTCGCAGCTATGTGACATGCTTCAAGGCGGACCCTTTGCCTATCGTGCAGCCTCTGGGACAACTTCCGGCTGAGAGGACAACACCATCCAGGCTGTTTTCTTTCGTCGGAGTGGACTACTGTGGACCGGTGTTTCTAAAGCCAACGCACCGTAAGGCGGCGGCTTTAAAAGCTTACATTTCTATTTTTGTTTGTTTTAGCACCAAAGCTGTCCATATCGAGCTGGTGGAAGATCTTTCGACTGGAGCTTTCATCGCGGCTTTTCGTCGGTTCATTTCTCGGCGCGGGCTTCCGATCCATGTGTACTCGGACAATGGATTGAACTTTCAAGGCGCGCAGAAGGAACTGTTGGAGCTATTTGGCATGCTGAAAAACAAGTCGGCTAAAACGATCGTTCAGAGTGAAGCAGTGAAGCTTGGCATAACTTGGAGCTTCATCCCCCCGAGATCTCCCAACTTCGGCGGACTTTGGGAGGCAGCGGTGAAGGCGGCGAAGAGAACTATGCGGAAAGTGCTGGGCGATCGACAACTATCGTTTGGAGATTTTGTAACTGTTTTGACCCAAATTGAAGCGCAACTCAATTCTAGACCCCTTACACCATTATCAGAAGATCCTTGCGAGCTGGATGTTCTTACTCCAGGCCATTTTCTTATAGGAGCGTCATTGTTAGCACTACCCGATCAAAATGTGTTAGAAGTTCCTATGTATAGGTTGAAACTAAAAGATCAGTTGCAACAGATTGTTCAAGATCATTGGAAAAGATGGCAGGTAGAATATATGGGAGAGTTGCATAATTCTTACCAGAAGAATAGGGCAGTGCACCAGCTGAGCAAAGGTCAAATGGTAATGCTGAAGGAAGAGGATAAGGTTAGTGGAGAGTGGTCTATGGCGAGGATAGAAGATACTCATCCAGGGAAAGACAGCGTGGTGCGAGTAGTTACAGTTAGAACAGCGAAAGGGATCTCAAACGACCAGTGTCCAAGGTATGCCATTTACCTTTTGAGAGAGAGATAGGAGATTCATTTGAGAATTAAAAATTGTTCAATTTTGGTGGCCGCCATGTTAGGATTCGTTCATAATTTGAATTAACGGAATGAGGAACTACCGTTGTGCGGGTTTTTTGTTAGTTGGGAACGGATAGGATTGTGTCCGTCAGGAACGACAGGTTCAAGAGAAGGGTATATAAGAAGTCTGAATTTTGTATCGTCCTCTTTTTGCACTGCAATTTCGCTCAAATAAAAACACAACGTAGGAAAACAGACCCAATCTTTTGGTCCCAACATACCTAAACAAGTAAGTCCCGCGCATTCATACAGCCGCGGAGATAAGGTATTCTATAAAAACCATATGGAAGAATATGTTAGATGGATACCAGCGGTGGTATTAGAGAAAATAAGCTCAAACACTTATTTGATTAATTTACAGGGCAATGTGAGAATGGTTCATACAAATCAGATTCGGTTTTCTGAGCTTGCAGATCAATACCATCCAACCCTTCCGTTAATAGAAAGTATTTCAGTTCCAGAGACAGTTCCAATCACTGATCAAGTACCAAGCATACCTTTAGCGAAACAAAAAATAAGAACTACAAAAAGAAAACGAAGTGAGCCTTCTTCACCCAAGTTACGCATTTCAAAAAGAATCAAGGATAGGCAAAGAAGAAACAGCAAGCGTGATTTTGGATTAAAAGAGTAGTCTGTAATCCTTGAAAGAGTATCTCTAAAATGTCATTTAAAGCTGGGAGAAGTGTTATATAATGGACTTCTACTAATACGATATGAACTATAAGTATAAGTTAAAGCAGTAATGTGAGTGCGGACTGTTTTTGTCTATTGTTAGAATTAGTATAAAAGGGGCTCAATCCTCATCTTGGTATCATTCCCCGACAGTACGTCGAATAAAACACATTAAAACATAACAGTTAATTTATGCGTTCCTATTACTTTCGTAAGCCCTCTCTTGGTTGCTTTTACTGCCGAATAAACTCCCATTCTATACCTTGTCTACCTTGTCTATACCTTGTTCTATACCTTGTCCGTTATCCGAAAATACTTTCGCAGGAACGCCCCGACGTGCGATTGATTGCCGAAACGCTGCCAAGAATGCTTGTGTTGATAAATCTTATACAAGCTCAATGTGTACGGCCTTTACACTGAAGCACACGAACTCGGCGATGTAAGCTTGAGACGCTCTCGTGCTTTGGACGAGAACGGACGTGTTTCTGCTCTGAGTAAAGGCGAACCTAAACGTGTGTGAGAATACATTGCAAATGTGTGCGTAAATCGCTTAAAACGCTAGCACGTGTATCCCAAGCTGGTGTGTGAGAGAGGCAACAATAGAAACTACGGCGGATCCGGTCACAAGCCGTGATCGTAAACGCCCTGCTGAAAACGATAGCATTAAAAAGAATGAGACGAAGAAGAAGGCTTCGGCTGAAGTGGTGGTGGTCCCACCGAGTGAAGCAGGTATTAGTGTGAGTGATGGTAGCGTAACAGCGGCAGCGGCACCACACAATACAATCAAAAATGAGCGTATTCCTCCAGTTATTGTTAAAGATTTCTCAGAAGAGGAATTAGCTGAGTTCAACTCGCTTGCAAACATTGGCAAACTAAATGTCACATTTAGTTTCCTCAAGGGAAACTTTACAAAAATCACGTGCATCACGCGCGAGGTTTTTGAAACAGTTGTTGGTCGCCTGAAACAAATGAAACGTGAATATTTCACACACGATTTTCCTGGAGACAAGCTGTACCAGGTAATCCTCAAGGGGTTGCGTTTTGGCACCCCAGTCATGATCGAGCAGTGGCTGCAAGAAACAAATCTTCTCCGTCCAGTCTCGATTCGCATTTTGGACTGTAGCTTTTCTACAAAAGCAGGCTTCAAAAACTTCTTCGTGTCCTTTACAAAAGGGCAGGTAACCCTCGATGATTTACTGGAAGTAAAGCGACTCAAATCCATCAACATCAGATGGGAACGCTACTTTCCATTACGTGGCGATGTCACACAATGCAAAAACTGCTTCCGGTTTGGACACGGGAAAAATAATTGTTCAATGAAGGCTCGATGCATGAAGTGTGGAGATGAACACTTGTCAAATCAGTGCTCTAAAGAACTGGGAAACCAAAGAATCTGCGCCAATTGGGGAAATCACAGCCCTCTCAATCACAACTGCAAAGCCAGGCGTGATTTTATCGAAAATCGAGATGCCAAAAAATATCGATCAGGAACTACCCGTTACATCCCTGCTTCAGCGCCCACTACATCTGCATGGAGCTCAAGACTAAACTGGACTGCACCTCAATCTGCACCAACTACAGACACACTAGTCACAATACTACCACAACCAACGTTGCACACGTTGCAACATCAGCCGCAAGCTCAACAAACGTTACAGATGCAGCAGTTGTTCCAACAGATCATACATCCACTCCAACAGCAGGTGGAACAACTACAACAGCAGATCAACGTGCTGCAGCAACAAATTCTGCAGCAACATCAGCAGGTTCAAATATCATTACCACAGGAGCAACCGGTGCTCCAACAAATTCCAATGGTACAAATGCAACACAGTGAGGAAATACAAGGTCACTTACCTGGGCAACAACATAAAATAACACAACATAAACAGCTGCAGCAACATCAGTCGCTGCCTCGCAAACAACATAGCCAAAAGAAGCCACAGCCTAACGTTTCAGAGATGAAACCCCAACACTCACAACCAACCTGTTCTGGTCCATCGGCAGAAGCAATGGAAATCCAAAATGAGACGATTAAAACATCGACCAGACAACCAGCCCAAGACAAGCTCAACCGATTGCGAGAGCAACTTTCTGTAGAGGAAACAGCTCCAGATATGATCCTTTTCACTAACATCACACGGTTGTGGAAACGCTATCAAAGCGAGATTAAACATCTCCCTCGCGATCAGCAAATAACTACGCTGGTCCAATTCATAATGGAAGCGCTTCCCAATGGATTTTAAGACCGCTACCTGGAACGCCCGCTCCATCTTTAGAAAAAAGCTGGAGTTCATAAATTTTCTTGAAGAGGAAAAGATTGATGTGATAGCCGTAACTGAAACGCAGCCACATATGAGCTTCAACCTCCCTAATCACAGCTTCATAAGGCTAGATAGACAAACCGCTCAGGGTGGCATTGGCATTGCAGTACATCGCGACGTCAAATTTAGGACGCTAACGCTCCCTAACACCTGGTTCATAGAAGCAGCTGGCATTGAGATCTTCACGACGCAAGGAAATTTCAAGTTTTTTGCTGCATATTGTCCCAAACAAGCAAAGGACTCTGATGGAACATCAGCTGTTCTTCGACAAGAGCTGAGATCTCTCACAAACTCCAGTGGACACTTCATCATTGCAGGAGACCTAAATGCCAAACACCAAGTATGGGGCAGTCAACGAGGAAACAAAAATGGTCAGATATTGAAGCTGGGAAGCTGCGCAAAATGGCCTGTTCACAATAGCTCACCCGTTTCAACCCACCTTCGTCAACGGCCGAAGCATGCCCATCATAGATATATTCATGACAAATATGCCTGATAGAATGAACGATCCAGTCACCATCTCTGCCTTGTCGTCTGACCACCTACCGGTTGTACTAAAGGTTGAAAATAACACTCCACATGCTTGGCGTCGTGGAAGAAACTTTCGTGAAGCCGATTGGCGAACCTTTGAGTCGTGGATGAATGAACACAAACACGTAGATGTCTCGCTGAGCTCCACTGATGACATAGATGATGCATTGCAGAGACTAGACACCAACATCGAGGAAGCAGTGAGACGTTCAGTGCCTGAAGTCCAACTTCACAAACACCTTATGAAACTCCATGGAGACACGAAGAGACTCATTGAAATGAAAAACACGGTGAGAAAACAATACTAAAGAACAGGAGATAGGGCACTTTACAGTGAATACAGAAGGCTGGCAAAAGATGTTAGAGTGAGATTAGAGGTAGTCAGAAATTATCAATTTAGCGAAAAACTCAGAGCCATGCCAAAATCATCCCATCCCTTTTGGAGGGTCACTAAAGTTTTAAGAACACGTCCAAAACCGATTCCACCCCTCCGTGAAAACTCGAATATCCTATTCACACCAGAAGAAAAAGCCAATAGTTTAGCGGGACAATTTTTAAATGCATAGGTTGGGAGATACTTTAACAAGTCCGTACGAGCAATCAGTTAGGCAGGCCAACATTAATCTTTATGAAATGCCCATCAATTTCGAAGATAGAGACAAAACCACCAGTAGTGAAGTGAAAGGTGCTATTTCTCGTGGAGCAAATTTTAAAGCTCCTGGGCTAGATCAGGTTTTTAATGTTGTGCTTAAGCATCTTGGTAATAGTGCACTAAATCTAGTCACTAACATCTTCAACAAATGCTTGGAACTGGGCTACTTTCCTCAAGAATGGAAGATAGCAAAAATAGTTGCAATCGCCAAACCGGGTAAAGACCCAGGGTTGGTGACTAGTTACAGAGGCATTGCTCTACTGAGTACTTTGAGCAAGATATTTGAACGGGTAATCTATCATAGAATGATTGACTACTGTGACGAGACCAATGCCTTGGCTGAAGAGCAATTTGGATTTAGAAGAGGACACTCAACTCCACATCAGTTGCAGAGAGTTGTAAATATCATTAATGAAGGCAAAAGAAAAGGCGTATAAACATCTATGGCACTTTTAGACGTCGAAAAAGCATTCGATAATGTTTGGCACGACGGTCTAATTTTTAAGTTAATGAACTTAAACTTTCCAACTTACATCACTCGTATAATTGCTAGCTACCTGTCTAACAGAACATCCAAGGTAATCATTGGTAAATACAGCTCGGAAACATATGATAACTGTGCTGGTGTCCCACAAGGGAGTGTATTGGGACCCTTGTTATACAATCTGTAAACATCGGATCTTCCCACCCTACGTAACAACACCTACATCTCGTTGTACGCAGATGATACAGCCATACTCCATACTGCAAATCATACTACCAGCCATTACATACGGGTCACACATCTGGAAAGTATGTTCTGTTACCAATCGAAAGAGAATACAGCGAATTCAAAATAGATTTATTAAAATAATATATGGAATATATTATTAATATCTGGTCCTAAAAGATTTCGGACAGAAGAACTTCACAGGATAGCCAACATAGAATTTATTGATGAACGAATAGAGAAAGATTCAGCTAAACTTAGGTCTACTACGTCGGCATCTGGCTCTAACATTATTAGAAACCTCTACACGTGAATTGAACGTATCCCTGTAAATACTTAGTACTTCTTAAGTTGCACTATGTACATAAGTTTCATTTCATTTCATTTAGATAAGTTTATTATTATAAGTTCATATATATAAGGAAGTTTAGAGTAGATTAGCATTTCAAAAAGAGATAACATTCTCCACAAATTAGGGCTCCCCCTGCGTTCAAATAGCTAAAAGCTAAAACTCAGAATCACTGAAAATACCTCATAAATCTTAGAAAGGCTACTGCCAAATCAATGCGTAAACACTCTAAAGAGCAGGAAACCAAAAGACGCGTAGACCATTAGAAACAATGCTCCCAAATGTATTTTCAAATTTTTATACACCAATAAAAATAAGACAAATTGAATTAAAAAAAAAAAAAGGCGATGTAAGCTTTCTGTTGAGCAGCTCGTCGATGGACCGGTTTGAGGTACACTGGGCCGCAGTAGTCTATGCCCACTATCGAAAATGATCGCGAAGGGGTGATACGATATATTGGTAGTTGTCCGCGGGGTTGAAACACGGGCACAGGGTTCAACCTAAAACAAACAATACAATTGCGATAAGTATGATTTGCCAATGTACCCGCCTTAAGAATCCAATATTCCATCCTGAGGGAACTAAGTGTTGATGTAGATCCTCCATGCAACGACATACGATGATAGGCTTCGACTAGGCATGGGAAAAACGATTCTTTTCACCGAACGCGGACTACCAAAACGAACTAGTTCGCTCACCAAAAAGAACCGAACGTGAACGACGATTCTATCGTTCTTTTTTTTCATGGGGTTTTTATTCACAAAGAACGCTCGTTATCTTTTTTCATTTACCCTCCATAGACGCATGCTGTAGCTAAACAAGTACTCATTCTGCGGTTGGAACCAATAATTTAAAAATATTAAACACAAGGCCCATCTGCTGTCTGGTCAACACAAGTTTTCGCAAAACCGACCAAAAACTAGCATGTAAAAAACTAATACGAGCAAAAATGTATCCTGCATATATTGTACCCTATGCCTTGTACACAGTCAAGGATTCTATTAAAAAAACTACTTAAATATGGATCAACATGATGAGCACAATCCATTCAGTTCAGTTCATTCGCGAACAATGACGAATCCGTTTGAACGGGCTCGATCTATTGAATTGCATAGGTATAATTTCCATACCAACAGAACACAGATCGAACACAAATGAGCCAGTTCGAACGCGTTCGATGAATTCAGTTGTGTAGGTACGATTTACACACCAACAGAACACAAATTGAACACTGATGGACCAGTTCGAACGCGTTCGACGAATTCAGCCGTATAGATACGATTTCCACACCAACAGCACACGTATCGAACACTGCTGGACAAATTCGACGGCGTTCGAGGATTTGAATTGTATGGGTGTGATTTCAACACCAACGAGAAAGAGCGAGAAAGCAATACGATTTTGAAAGTTTCATTGCCACATTTATGTGTGCCGTCGAACACTGAATGGAACGTTCAAACGCGTTTGGTGTAGTCAGTTTCTTTCAAAGGTCCTGGACGTTCTTTTTTTTAAGAATCTCGTTCGTTCGTGCACTTTACCGAACTGATCGAACGGTTCGATTCTCGTTCATTTTACACATGCCTAGCTTCGACGATTGCTCTCGAAAAATTTCCCGTTGCATTATCCAAGGATTATCTATTATTTATTATTATTTATTATTTATTTATTTACGTTATCGGGCAATAGGCCTAAATAACAGATACAAATTCTTAATTAGTAAACAACTTAAACGTAAATAACACTAGCCCTTTATAACTGACCCAGGTGAGAAACAGAGAAATGAAAATCTGCAGATGATTCAAGTCTATTGTAGCTGACACACATTTTAATTAAAGGGTCGTTAGCGCCAAATGAAGAAGATCGAAATGGGATCCTGATTAAAGACCTGCTTCTAAGATCCCTAGTAGGTGCAGAAAAACTGATCAGATTTAAAATTTCAGGTGCATCAATAAGCCCATTTAATAATTTATGCATGAAAATACATTGAGCATTCTTTCTCCTGTGTTTCGAGGCCAAATAACTGACACCTGGCATGGTACGGGGGGCGTGGCATTTGGTTTGACCATGGAAGACGATAAAACATAGCGCGTGTCGCCTTTTTCTGAACTTTTTCTATCATGTCTATATAGGTCACTTGGTTTGGACACCAAACAACGCAAGCAAATTCTAGTATAGGACGGACTAGCGCACAGTATAACAATTTAAGATAGAAAGGATCTTTAAAGTCGGAAGAAGCACGTAGAATAAAACCTAACATATTTAATGCTTTTCAGACGATTGTGTGGAAAAGGCACGATAATATAAGTTTACTGTCTAACATTATTCCTAAATTACGAACTACAGATGACCGCGACACACTGTCTTGACCTATTTTGTAATTAAAAGTTATTGGAATCCATTTCATAGAGAAAGTAATGCAGTTACATTTTTGTACATACACAAACATTTCGTTATCATGGCACCACGTCAAAAAACGGTTTATGGAATCTTGAAGTATTTCGCAGTGATTTGAATTTTCAACAGCAAGGAACATCTTAAGATCGTCTACATATAGTAACACATTGACGTTGGGAACAGCAAACACAATATCGTTAATAAATATAATAAATAATAATGGCCCTAATATGCTTCCATGTGGAACACCAGAAAAGTTACAGAAAGGGTCAGAAAAAGTTTTTCCAATTTTTACATTAATGCAACGGCTCATAAGGTAGCTTTCTAACCATGCTAAAAAATTTGAGTGTACACCATATTTTAATAATTTAGCAAGCAATAAGTAGTGGTTGACCTTGTCAAATGCAGCGCAGAAGTCGGTATAAATGACATCAACCTGGAGGCCCTTGTCAATATTGGAGTAGCAAAATTGAAGCAAATGAAGCAGGTTAGTTTCAATCGAATGTTTAAGCATGAAGCCGTGTTGCATAACAGATATAACAGGCAGGAAAGCGTAGGACATGTGGCGGAACAAAACTTTTTCAAACAGCTTACTACAAGCACATAACATAAAGATTCCGCGATAATAACATATATCAGATTTTTCTCCTTTTTTAAAGACAGAAAACATGTAAGAAGATTTCCATATTTGCGGGAAGCATTTCGACTGTAAGGATTTGTTGAAAAGTTGAGTCAGAATAGGCAAAAGAGCAGCCTTACAGTGAATAAGAATTGCACTGGGAATGTTGTCCGGCCCAGAGCCATACGAAAGCTTCAGTTGCGATATGGCAGCATCGACTTCATCTTCACTGATAGTAGATGTGGATAAGTCAACTGCGTCGTTGATTGCGGAAAGTGCTGAAGATAGGTTGAGAGGTTTCGAAGAATTGCAGGTGTACACGGAAGCAAAATGTTCTGCAAAACCTTTGCAGAGGTCATCTTCACCCGAAATGATGTTTCCCTTGAAGTTCATTACATCTGGAAGACGGTCGCAGGATTTTTTATTTCGTATGAATTTCCAGAATGCTAGTGGATCCTTTTTGAATCTGAATTCGATCTTTCTAACGTAGTCAGCATACGCAAAACGATTTAACTGTTTGTAAATCCAAGCAGCGCGAGCAAAGTTTTCTTGGTTGGTGCTGTTTCGAAGACTGCGCAGTTTTTGTTGGGCATTAGATCTCCGGCGTTTGGCGACGCGTAGTGCATTATTAGCCCACGGTGGTTTCGATGGAGGATTAAAGCAGGGAACAAACTGTTCGAATAATCCATTTAGATGATTTGTGAAGCTTAATACGCTATCGTTGATATCGTGGTTAGACTTTAATAATTCCCAATTGGTTTGAGTTAGCGCTATTGTTAATTCATCAAATTTCGTACGTCCAAAGTTCAAATCTCTCCGTTCTGGGGACTCAGAAGACGACAAATTCTGTTGCGGAACCATGAAGCTGGTAAGTAGAGCAGGGTGATGTAGATCAGGTTCAACTATGGATTCTAAACTCAGTTCTAATGGGCTCAATCGTTCAACGGTCTGGTCATCCGCAAAAATTAAATCAAGTATAGTACTGTTACAGTTAGTGATTGAATTAACTTGCTGAAGGCCGGCCAAATTAATTTCATCGAGGAGAATTTGGCAGGTAGGATGTATTCGGGAGTTGCTGAAGTCAAGCGAAGGAAAATCGTTCCGAGTAATCCATTTAAGATAGGGTTGATTGAGATCTCCGAGAATAATCAAATGATCGTCTTTATATTTTTCCCTAGTTTCATGTAGCGTAGTACAGAAAGTATTTATAACATCGGGGTTGGCAGCTGGCAGCCAAAGACACTCAATTGATGATGTATTAGTAGTGCACAGCGAAGCCGCATATTTGATATTCGTGGCAATGAGAACTCCTCAACCAATACATTTATCACTATTTATGGCAGAGCGATCCAATCTGAAGGTATTGTAGCGGTGGCTGTCAAACAATAGAGAAGATGGGTAACTATCGGTGAGCCAGGTTTCGGTGAGAACGATCTCATCCCACTCGGAAATAGCTGTACTGGTAAAGCATTCGGTATTTTTTGTGCGTAAACCTCTAGCATTTTGATAGAAAATATAGAAAGGATCCTTTAGTGATACATCGTGTCGGCGCGGACACGTTATTGTTTGTGTAAAAAAGGTGATCCGGAAGAGTTGCCAGCAATATTTATTTGCGGTTCTGTTGTTGATGCAGCGTTTGTTTGTATAACCGCGGTAGAGATCGAGTAAGAAGTAGACGGCTGTGGTGATTATTATTATTATTATTTATTTATTAATCTTCAACGGGCCGTATGGCCTAATTAAGATGTAACAGTTGAATAAAAAAAATACATAGCAAAAACAAGATTTGCATCGCAATTCACTGCGGCCACGGCAAAAGCCAGAGACGTTCCTTGAAGCACTGAGTTGAGATGTCGAAGTCGAAGCAATCCGAGACAGTGTTGAAGACAGCCGACATGCGGAATATAGGGTCTGACCGACCAGCACTGGAACGGGGTTGAGCGAGCCGTAGAGTTTCTCTAGACCTAAGTGTTCGGGATGGTGCATAGATATCGACTCAATGCAACAAAGGCGATGAGTCGATAGAGCCATTTAGCAATCCAGCGATGAAAGAACACTGTGCATTGCGTCTTCTAACCAAAAGAGGTTCAAGGCCTAGAAGACGGCACCGCGCAGCATACGGAGGAAGATTATTGCGATCCTGCCAGGGAAGTGGGCGTAGGGCATATCGCGTGAGTTTACGTTGAATCGCCTCAAGTCGAGCAATTGAAGAAGCGGTAGTTGGGCTCCAGACTACGCACGAATATTCTAGAACCGAACGAACGATACAGTTGTACACAGCTTTGATGCACATGGGGTTGCGGAATTCATTAGTTGTCCGGATAACCACGCCAAGTAATTGATTTCCTCTGGCTACAACGTCATCGATATGCTGTTTAAAGTTCAAACTAGAGTCAAGCAGAACGCCCAGGTCTTTGGCATGATTCTGTCGATTAACTGCAGTGCCGTCCATGAAGTAGGTCCCAGTCACTGGGCTCCTGCATCGACTAAAAGACACACAGTAGCATTTCTCGATGCAGATAGTCAGTCCATTACGCTTGCACCACGAACAGAAAATTTCGATGCAGTCTTGCAGGAATGTACAATTACCTGTGTTGTGAATAGGCGGAAAATTTTTTGCGTCGTCGGCAAACAGACTGATACTGTCGGGAGGTAAAGCGAGGGTAACATCGTTGATAAACAATATGAAGAGAAGCGTGCCAATATTGCTTCCTTGTGGCATACCCGAGCTGCTGACTATTTCTTTGGACATGTGCTTTTCAATTTTCACGATGTATGTGCGATTAATTAGGTACGACTTAAGCCACTGTACGAGCGGGCTGGGAACTCCTAGCTTATCGAGTTTAGCGAGATAGTGATAGTGATGTGATAGTGTTGGTGAGATTCATGTCCTGGTGAGTAGTGTTTGTTTTCGCAGGTTCCCGAACAGCTGATTAAGGATAAAGTGGTGCAGGTGAGGTGAATCCCGAATATGGTGTGAATATTTTGGGAGCGCGTGGGCGAAAGTTAAACTCTCTGTAACCAAAACCACACGGCCAAGTCGTGGGAGAGAGCGCGATCTCTTTTAGTTCAGAAGGGACACCAACTTTAAATGGTATGTATGTGAGAGCGTTTGGATCACGGCCGTTGGGCAAAATACGTTTCACGGAACAGTGCAATTCAATCTCCCTTGAATAAATGTTTTCATGCTTTCTTCGGTAACTTTTGGTGCAACTCTCGTAATAAAAATCCATGTTTTTGGTTCTGGTGCTGGTATAAACTGTATAGCGCTGTTCATAGTTAAGTCGTTAGAAGTGCCAATGTGAAGAGCTGGGTGAGAGAATTCAGTGATCGACGTTTCGGTACGCTCTGATGGGTGTGTGCGTGAAATAGTGTCTAGTTTAACGGATTCAGGCGTGAATGACTCTATATTGTCAGGATCAGTGTGGTATGCGTTAACGGATAATAAACTTGTAGTGGGGATACCAGTTTGCTTTGGTGCAAAGCAAGAGCGGCACAAAAACACGTCTAAACTCCTCGATGAGTGGAGAATGTTGTTCGAAGGATGCTTTACTGCATAACTGGCGCTGCCAAGACCTAGGCGGCCACCAACTCGCAGTAGACCATCTTTATCCAAATATGGTCGTAATTTGCGAATTCTCGAATTAGCTGGAATCGGACGCTGATGAGAAAGTTCCTTGATCTCATCCATGAAGTGTTCATGCTGTACGGTTAATATTAACCTTTTCTTGGCTCGTTGCAGTTCACTGAAGCTGATCGGTTCTATAAGTTGTGAAACTTCCCTTTTTTTTCTCCCCTCGTGGCAATTCTCATACAGAGGGCTGTGATACGCAGCATCTTCCAATATTCTGAGAAATGATCCAAGATCGGATGTTGTTCTGCTTTCACTACAGTTAGTACTACCTTTCGCCTGGTACTACAGTTAGTATTCTGGTACATCGTCTGCAAGTAGGTTGAGGTGGTCTTAATTTTCCCAAAAGTTGTATACGTCTGTGGAATGTAACCATTTTGGGCCATGGAACCACTTTCCAATAAATCCTCGGGCAAAGTGCCCCTTGATACGATATCTGCCGGATTTTCCGATCCTTTTACGTGAAACCAATGGTAATTTCCGCATTCTTCTTGCACAAGAGCGACGCGATTGGCAACATAGGTCGTCCAGTTATAGGAGGGTGACTTTAACCAATGAAGTACCACCATCGAGTCCATCCAGAAGAAAGTGGAGTTTTGTTCAAGTTTCATCGCATTGCTCACCTTTTACCGCCATTACTGCACCACATAACTCCAGTCTAGCCAAGCTAACTATTTTTAAAAGGGATGGTTTTGATTTGGCAGCCAGTAAAATCGTTTTCATCTTCCCCATATCATCAATCGATCGTGCATACAAACAAGCTCCATACGCTGCTTCCGATGCATCCGAAGCAATGAAATTCAAATATTGTGGCTACGATGTAACGCGGTTCCGCGCGGTGAATTTCGACAATAACGGTAGCTGTGATTGGAACTTAGTCCATTTCTCAGCCAGCTCGATAGGTAAAGGATCATCCCCTTAGATGCAATCCATAACTGTTGCATGCGAATCTTGGCCCAAGAAATGACCGGAGCAATTAATCCTAGGGGGTCAAACAGTCTTGCAACCATAGAATATGCCAAACGCCTTGTTAACGGAGCAGGTGTCGAATGAGTGTTTACAGTTATGTGCAGATTGTCAGAAGCAGGTAACCAAGAGATGCCTACTGCATTGATATTTTCTTCGAAAGTAAATATTATTTCGCTGTCAGTGGTACGTGTTTCTGGGGGAACAGCTTTCATTATCGATGTTTTATTCGAGCACCACTTTTTCAACTCAAAGCCTCCCTTCCTTAATATTTGAATTAATTCCACTTGAAGTGAATAGCTTCGTCTTCGCTATTCGCCCCGCCAATAAAATCATCCACATAGAAATTTTCTCGCAGAGCCCTTTGAGCCCGGGGGTATGTTTCGCCTTCATCAACAGCTAGCTGTAACAACACTCGCGTGGCTAAAAACGATAATGGTTTGAGTTCCAACGTAACTCTCTGTAATTCGTATGTGCCAATTGGGATTTCTTCGGACGATCGCCAAAGGATGCGCTGAACAGGGGTCTGATCCGCATGTACCATTACCTGCAGATACATTTTCTCTATATCTGCCACCAATGCTACACGATGCATCCGAAAACCCAGCAACAGATCAAATAGGGGATCTTGAACAACCGGTTCTACAAGTAGAGCATCATTTAAAGAGAAACCCGATGAAGTTTTAGCAGAACCATCAAATACTGGCCTGATTTTCGTGCTTTTGCTAGATGCTTTTAAAACCGGGTGATGTGGAAGATAACAGATTGGCTGATGTGTGACGACCTTTCTTTCTTCTGATATCTTGTTCAGATATCCTCTAGTCATATACTCATCGATGATAGCTTCATAGCCCTTTTTCAACTCTTGATCGCGTTTGAATCGCCGCTCGAGTTGCAGGAAACGCTTAAGTGCTGCATCCAAAGAGCCACCAATCATCTCCTTGAATTTAGTCTTAAATGGAAGCTTCACTACGTATCTACCCTCTATGTCTCTTTTGTGATACTGCCGAAAATGCTCCTCACAATCACGTTCTTCTTGAGATTGTTTAGTTGATACTGGTAACTCGTCAACTACTCAAAAGCGTTCTATCTGTTTGGCCAAATCGTACTCATCGCTGACAGTACACACGCTAGCTTCTGTTATATTACATCGAGGGATGCACTGTATTTTACCCATGGTGATTCAACCAAATACAGTTTTGACTAAAGCTGGTAGTGGTCCTTCGGGCTTTCTAATATAAGGTCGGTTTCCTTCGACTGACAAAAAAATCGATAAAAAATTCCGATCCCAATAGCAATTCTATGTCTTGCATTTTATCAAAATTTGGATCGGCAAAGTCGAAATCTCTAGATAAGTTGGTTTTTATTGCTGCTACGTCTACACTTGGTTGATATCTAGTGATCCTCGGCATCAACACAATACCCATCTGCTGCTCATACTTCTCTTTTCGAGCTGCAATTTATGTGGTTACGGATCTCGAAGTAGAAACACTCCGCCTACCAACACCAAACAGCCGTATGCCATTTATGTTTTTCGCCAAACCAAGTCGTGCACAGAGGGCTTCTGTCATCAAATTGACTTGTGCACCATTATCTAATAGGGCTTTCACAAAAATTCATTGCCCGTTTGCTGATTTAACCTTTATAATTTTGCTATCTACGGAAATTGATATCTACGGAACACTTGATTCGCTTTTACTGCCGGAATACTAATAGCCGTCAAATTAATTACCTCATGCTGTCTATCGAAACGTCGATCTTGTGGTTGAATGCTCTGTTCTAGCTTTAAATTACCATGCATTGAGATATGATGCTTACCAGAACAATGAGTGCACCTGAATCTTAACTTACATGTCTTCGCTCAATGTCCAGGAGATAGACAGTTGTTACACAATTTTCTCGCTCTTACGAATGAAACCCGCTCCTCCAGTGTTAATAATTGGAACGCGTCACATCGCCATAGATGATGCGATTCGTTTCAATTTTCGCAAACTATTGGTGAGTTGCTAGCCATAACATTCGCCACTAAACGTCGTTGAGGGTGCCTTCATGTGAGACGATAGTCCGCCGCTGCCGCATCAAGAATTCTGGTCTGTGAATGTAGAAAATCATAGAGTTCACTGATCGAGTTTACCTGTCACTTCCACCTGCACCTCCCAATCGTGCTTGGTTTCCTCATCTAGATTAGATACCAAAAGTTGGGTTAGCAGCATACCATAACCTGATGCATCTTCCCCTATTTGGGACAACAGTTTCATATGCCGTTCAAATCCGTCCACTAAGTTATGTATGCCTTCGGTGCCTTTGCTTCTCAATTTTGGCTTATTAATGATCGCATTCGCGTGTTTTTTTTGTCAGAACATACTTGTTGTTAAACCGCTCGTTAACTTACGAGCCGGTACGAGCGTGGTAGCTACGATAACAGCTCGTAGCTACCGCGTACAAGTTGATTGCTTCTTTTCTACCGTGTTTGAGAGCTCTTCTGGCGTTCCACAGGGTAGAAACCTGAGACCACTACTCTTTTCATTTTTTTTCAATGACATTACTTCGGCTGTTAGCAACTCTGAATGATTGTTGTACGCGGACGATCTTAAGCTATTCCTTCGAATCCGTGAAGCATCCGATGTTATCTCCCTGCAAAGTTCATTGAACTGCTTTTCCGACTGGTGTGAGAAAAATGACCTACTAATATCTGTCGATAAATGTATGTGTATGTTGTTCCACCGAACTGTCTGTCCCATAACCCATAACTACAATACATCTGGAACCATACTTCAACGTTGCCAGACTTATAGGGACTTAGGCGTTACCCTAGACTGTAAATTGAATTTTCGTCAGCACTACTCCGATATTTTAGACAAGGCCAACAAAATGGTAGGTTTCATTCGCAGACAATCGAGAGAATTTTCCGACCCACACTGCCTCTTAATGTTGTACAAGTCTCTTGTTCGTCCACTGCTTGAGTCTTGTTCTGTAGTATGGTCTCCTTCATCCAGCTTTTGGTCCAAAAAATTGGAGTCAGTACAGAGAAACTTTACACGTTTTATCCTGCGTTTTACCCCGTGTCGCAATCTAGATCCTCGTCCGTTTTAAGAAACTAGATGTTTACTGTTTGGGTTAGAGACGCTTGAAGAGAGACGAGAAGTAGCTTAGCAGAAATTTATGTCTAAGCTAATTTTAGGTGAGACTGACGCACCCGGACTACTAGCTAGAATTAACATAAATGTACCCTCTAGAACATTTCGTAACTACCGACTACTTAAAACTCAACTGGCTAGACGTGCTTGTGGTGAAAATGATCCCATGACTGCGATGGCTCTCAAATTTAACGCTAATTATGATAATTTTGACTGGCATCACGCGACTCATTTTTAAACTGTTTACTGTACTGTGCGTTATGTAATGTATTTGTATTTGTTCGGTTACTTATAAGCTATGTATTGCTAGATTTCAGTTATAGGGTAGTATTAACTAATAAGGCCACCTCGCTCGGCCAATTACTTCCGCAATAAACAATACAATACAATACAATACAATGTAATTTAAATTATCTAATGGAAAAAGATGTGAGCGAGATGAGTTGCGAGATAGGACTGATTTAAATTTATTCTGTAGTAATTCATCTTACAGATGCAATGGTAGTAGTGCGAGAAAAACTTATTCGTCGTATTAGTGTTATTAATGTTAGCGGAACGCATATCGGTGCTTGTATTATTAACGGAACGCGTATTGCTTAGATTAGACACGGAAGCCTAAAGGTGTGAACGGAACGCTGCAAATGTTCAAAAATGTTCCTTTACAGTGCGTTGCAAAAATATGCAAGGTTGCCACAGTCCCCCCCCCCTCCCCAGAACGCGTGACTCTAGCCGAAGGAATAATAGTGGGAGTTGTGGAAGCGCGTTCCATATTAGTTGGCGTTTGCTGTTCTTTCATCACGTAAGCAGGTTTAATACGATTAATCGGAACGTTTTCTCATGCATGTTCAAAAATCGGTTCGGTAAATCACCTCAAATGGTCCTTCGTACGGAAGTGTCGAATGTATACATGGTCGGAAGTACGGATGGTCGAATATATACATGGATATATAAATAAATAAATAAATTACTAAATAAAGAAATGTAAAAATATATATGTATATAAACATATATATATATATATATTTTTTATATACATATATATTTTTACATTTCTTTATTTAGTAATTTATTTATTTATATATCCATGTATATATTCGACCATCCGTACTTCCGACCATGTATACATTCGACACTTCCGTACGAACGAATATTTGACGTGCTTTACGAATTTTGCATGATGAGCAAACGGAACATTTTGAACATTTGCAGCGTTCCGTTCACACCTTTAGGCTTCCGTGTCTAATCTAAGCAATACGCGTTCCGTTAATAATACAAGCACCGATATGCGTTCCGCAAACATTAATAACACTAATACGACGAATAAGTTTTTCTTGCACTACTACCATTGCATCTGTAAGATGAATTACTACAGAATAAATTTAAATCAGTCCTATCTCGCAACTCATCTCGCTCACATCTTTTTCCATTAGATAATTTAAATTACATTGTATTGTATTGTATTGTATTGTTTATTGCGGAAGTTAATACTACCCTATAACCGAAATCTAGCAATACATAGCTTATAAGTAACCGAACAAATACAAATACATTACATAACGCACAGTACAGTAAACAGTTTAAAAATGAGTCGCGTGATGCCAGTCAAAATTATCATAATTAGCGTTAAATTTGAGAGCCATCGCAGTCAGGATCATTTTCACCACAAGCACGTCTAGCCAGTTGAGTTTTAAGTAGTCGGTAGTTACGAAATGTTCTAGAGGGTACATTTATGTTAATTCTAGCTAGTAGTCCGGGTAAAATTAGCTTAGACATAAATTTCTGCTAAGCTTCGTCTCTTCAAGCGTCTCTAACCCAAACAGTAAACATCTAGTTTCTTAAAACGGACGAGGATCTAGATTGCGACACGGGGTAAACGCAGGATAAAACGTGTAAAGTTTCTCTGTACTGACTCCAATTTTTTGGACCAAAAGCTGGATGAAGGAGACCATACTACAGAACAAGACTCAAGCAGTGGACGAACAAGAGACTTGTACAACATTAAGAGGCAGTGGGTCGGAAAATTCTCGATTGTCTGCGAATGAAACCTACCATTTTGTTGGCCTTGTCTAAAATATCGGAGTAGTGCTGACGAAAATTCAATTTACAGTCTAGGGTAACGCCTAAGTCCCTATAAGTCTGGCAACGTTGAAGTATGGTTCCAGATGTATTGTAGTTATGGGTTATGGGACAGACAGTTCGGTGGAACAACATACACATACATTTATCGACAGATATTAGTAGGTCATTTTTCTCACACCAGTCGGAAAAGCAGTTCAATGAACTTTGCAGGGAGATAACATCGGATGCTTCACGGATTCGAAGGAATAGCTTAAGATCGTCCGCGTACAACAATCATTCAGAGTTGCTAACAGCCGAAGTAATGTCATTGAAAAAAAATGAAAAGAGTAGTGGTCTCAGGTTTCTACCCTGTGGAACGCCAGAAGAGCTCTCAAACACGGTAGAAAAGAAGCAATCAACTTGTACGCGGTAGCTACGAGCTGTTATCGTAGCTACCACGCTCGTACCGGCTCGTAAGTTAACGAGCGGTTTAACAACAAGTATGTTCTGACAAAAAAAACACGCGAATGCGATCATTAATAAGCCAAAATTGAGAAGCAAAGGCACCGAAGGCATACATAACTTAGTGGACGGATTTGAACGGCATATGAAACTGTTGTCCCAAATAGGGGGAAGATGCATCAGGTTATGGTATGCTGCTAACCCAACTTTTGGTATCTAATCTAGATGAGGAAACCAAGCACGATTGGGAGGTGCAGGTGGAAGTGACAGGTAAACTCGATCAGTGAACTCTATGATTTTCTACATTCACAGACCAGAATTCTTGATGCGGCAGCGGCGGACTATCGTCTCACATGAAGGCACCCTCAACGACGTTTAGTGGCGAATGTTATGGCTAGCAACTCACCAATAGTTTGCGAAAATTGAAACGAATCGCATCATCTATGGCGATGTGACGCGTTCCAATTATTAACACTGGAGGAGCGGGTTTCATTCGTAAGAGCGAGAAAATTGTGTAACAACTGTCTATCTCCTGGACATTGAGCGAAGACATGTAAGTTAAGATTCAGGTGCACTCATTGTTCTGGTAAGCATCATATCTCAATGCATGGTAATTTAAAGCTAGAACAGAGCATTCAACCACAAGATCGACGTTTCGATAGACAGCATGAGGTAATTAATTTGACGGCTATTAGTATTCCGGCAGTAAAAGCGAATCAAGTGTTCCGTAGATATCAATTTCCGTAGATAGCAAAATTATAAAGGTTAAATCAGCAAACGGGCAATGAATTTTGTGAAAGCCCTATTAGATAATGGTGCACAAGTCAATTTGATGACAGAAGCCCTCTGTGCACGACTTGGTTTGGCGAAAAACATAAATGGCATACGGCTGTTTGGTGTTGGTAGGCGGAGTGTTTCTACTTCGAGATCCGTAACCACATAAATTGCAGCTCGAAAAGAGAAGTATGAGCAGCAGATGGGTATTGTGTTGATGCCGAGGATCACTAGATATCAACCAAGTGTAGACGTAGCAGCAATAAAAACCAACTTATCTAGAGATTTCGACTTTGCCGATCCAAATTTTGATAAAATGCAAGACATAGAATTGCTATTGGGATCGGAATTTTTATCGATTTTTGTCAGTCGAAGGAAACCGACCTTATATTAGAAAGCCCGAAGGACCACTACCAGCTTTAGTCAAAACTGTATTTGGTTGAATCACCATGGGTAAAATACAGTGCATCCCTCGATGTAATATAACAGAAGCTAGCGTGTGTACTGTCAGCGATGAGTACGATTTGGCCAAACAGATAGAACGCTTTTGAGTAGTTGACGAGTTACCAGTATCAACTAAACAATCTCAAGAAGAACGTGATTGTGAGGAGCATTTTCGGCAGTATCACAAAAGAGACATAGAGGGTAGATACGTAGTGAAGCTTCCATTTAAGACTAAATTCAAGGAGATGATTGGTGGCTCTTTGGATGCAGCACTTAAGCGTTTCCTGCAACTCGAGCGGCGATTCAAACGCGATCAAGAGTTGAAAAAGGGCTATGAAGTGACAACGATGGTCGAATATATACATGGATATGTAAATAAATAAATTACTAAATAAAGAAATGTAAAAATATATATGTATATTAACATATATATATATATATATATATATATATATATATATATATATATATATATATGTGGCAGCATAGCCTGTCCCGCGCTAACGCTTCCAGTGGTAGTCCGTGCTATCACACTAACACTAACGTTAAGCTAACACGAAGAAAACCGAAGGATACCGAACATCTAACGAAGCGAAGCGATAACGATCATCGATAACGATTTACGATAAAATAAACGGAGAGATCGCTCACATTCTAGTCTCGTATTCAGAACAATTCAGATTCCGTGTTTCAATAATTTCGCCAAAACCAAATCGAAAGTACGTGCTAAAGTGGTGACCCCGACGTGATCGTTCAGTTCCGTTTCTTTTTTTTTACGATTTTTGGTGTACATCGCAGTAATGGAAGAGGATGAGGTTGCGCCTAATCCCATTTTACCTGGCCATTTTCGGGCTGGTTCTTTGGTGCCGACCCCCAGTGGGCCTAGTACAGCAGTGCCGAACCCTAGTGCGCCTATCCCTAGTGTGTCCAGCCATGCTCCTCAACCCGCTGCCGTAGAAGCAATCCATGCGCCGCGACTGAACCCACCAAATATGGTGGATACCAATATCGAGACGTATTTTTTGTCTTCAGAATTTTGGTTCGCTGCTTCGGGTATCAGCGCATTACACGATACGCGAAAATATAATATAGTGATGGCGCAAGTGCCCCCGAACAAATTGACCGAGTTGAGGTCAATTATTGACGGTACACCGGCAGTAGAAAAGTACGCGTACATTAAGACATTAAGGATCGGATATTTTGCCGACAGTCAGCAGCGGCGCCTGCAGCGTGTATTGTCCGATATGCCGCTTGGTGATAAAAAGCCGAGCCAGCTTCTCAACGAAATGAAGCGCGTTGCTGGCAATTCCCTTAGTGAACCGGTTCTTATCGATTTGTGGGCATCAAGGCTGCCACCACATGCCCAAGCTGCAGTGATCGCTTCTCGCGGTGACGCCGTGGACAAAACCACCATCGCTGACGCCATTGTGGATTCAATGAGCCTGAGAAGTATTAACGCCGTCGAACGTAGCAACGCAGCGATGGCGCCTGGCCACGTGGCTGATGCCACAATGTCAACGACCGCATATACGGCCAACGACCCCATATCCGACCTACGGAAAGAGATTGCCGAATTGTCAAGGCGCCTTGAAAACGTGCTGCCTAACCGAAGGTACCGAGGACGATCGAATTCCCGCACCGGCTCAGCACGTAATCGCAGTTTAAGTCGTGGAAGCGATTTTTCGACCGGCCCGTGCTGGTACCATCGCAAATTCGGTAGCGATGCACGGAAATGCCGAAAACCCTGCACCGTTCAAAGTGCACCATCGGCACAATAGTGCCGCTCTGCTGATGCTGCGGTGGAGATTGGCGAACTCACCACTACAGCCGCAATCTTTCGTCTACGAATTGCTGATAAAACGACGTCAACGCAATTTTTAATCGACACCGGCGCCGATGTGTCTGTGGTTCCGAAAGATATGCTAACAGCCAGAGTAAAACCATCACCGATTAAACTGTTCGCCGCGAACGGATCGATGATTAATGTATACGGTGAAGTGTTGTTGAAAATCAACCTCGGCCTTCGTCGCGAGTTCTTGTGGTCGTTCCTGATAGCTGACGTCACTTCGGGGATAATTGGGGCGGATTTTTTAGGCAATTTTGATCTGCTGGTGGATATGAAACGGAAGCGCCTCATCGATAATACCCCTCATCTTGAGTCGGTTGGCTTGCTAGCGAAGAGTGAGCAGTGTTCGGTTAAGACCTTCAGTTCAGTGTCGCCTTACGCTGACCTATTAGCCGAGTTTCCTAACATCACTCGTCTAGCGCCACCGGGTACGATTAGCGATGCTTCGATTTACCATCGAATCGATACAACAGGGCAACCTGTTTACGCACGCCCACGACGTCTCTCGCCCGACAAACTTCAAGCAGCGAGGGCCGAATTTGAACATCTACTGAAGCTTGGTATATGCCGACCATCCAGCAGCAGTTGGGCGAGCCCGCTCCATATGGTGAGGAAAGCAGACGGTTCTTGGCGGCCATGTGGGGACTATCGGGCGCTCAACGCACAAACCATCCCGGATCGCTATCCCATACCGTACCTGCAGGACTTTTCGACTATATTGCAAGGTAAAATTATTTTCTCTAAAATTGACTTGCAAAAAGCATTCCATCAGGTACCAATCCATCACGAGGAAATCGCTAAAACTGCCATCACGACACCGTTCGGACTGTTCGAGTTCGTGTTTATGACCTACGGATTGTGAAACGCAGCGCAAACGTTTCAACGGATGATCCACGAAGTGGTCAGAGGATTGGAATTCGTATTTCCTTACATCGACGACCTATTCATCGCATCATCATCACCCGAAGAACATCGTGATCATCTGCGACAATTGTTTGAAAGGCTCAAACAATATAACTTGGCGATAAACATTGCTAAGTGCGAATTCGGCCGAGACAAGATGGATTTTCTGGGTCATTCCGTCTCTGCCGACGGTATCCGTCCCTTACCTGACCGCGTTCGAGCTATCGTGGAGTTCAAGCTTCCTGCTACGGTGAAGGAATTAAAAAGTTTTTTGGCAATGCTCAATTTTTACCGTAGGTTTTTGCCAAACGCGATCGAGCACCAGATTCCACTCCTTGCCATGATTCCTGGCAACAAACGCAACGATCGCTCCCCGCTGACATGGAATGACGCAACCATCGCGAGTTTCGAACGCTGCAAACATCAACTCGCAGAAGCAACGTTTTTATCGCATCCCGCTAAAATTGCAGAGCTTTCCCTTTGGGTCAACGCATCTGATACTGCCGCAGGGGCGGTCCTACATCAAATCGTTGATGGACACCCTCAACCACTCAGGTTTTTCTCAAAAAAATTCGACAAGGCCCAGCTGCGCTACAGCACCTACGATCACGAACTCACTACAATCTACCTTGCGGTGCGGCATTTTAAATACATGCTCGAAGGACGTAGCTGCCACGTCTATACCGACCACAAACCCATCACCTTTGCCTTCCAGCAGAAACTTGACAAAGAAACTTGACAGATCACAACGGATATCCGTCACATTGTGGGAAAGGATAACATCGTGGCTGACTTGCTCTCTCGCATTAATGCTATACATCCAGCGCCATCACTGGATTATGAAGCACTTGCGGAAGACCAAAAAGACGATCAGCAGCTCCAGAACATCGCACAAGGTAAAATCGAAAGTTCGCTAGATCTAAAGTATTTTACCATTCCAAGCAGCACCAAACAACTTTTATGTGACTGCACTGGGAATCGCATCGGCCCTTTCATAACGGAACGCTTTCGGAACGCTGCGTTGCAGGCAACGCACCAATTATCTCATCCTGGCACCCGTACAACGGCCAAATTAATGACGGAGCGATTTGTTTGGCCGAGCATCCGCAAGGATAGTATTGTTTTCGCTAGGAGCTGCTTGCCATGCCAACGTTCGAAGGTGACGCGACACACACAATCACCTATATCCCGATATTCGGCTCCGGACAGCCGATTTGCGCATGTAAACATCGACATCGTGGGGCCCTTCCCTCCAAGTAAGGGCAACCGTTATTGTTTAACGGTCATCGACAGGTTCACGCGTTGGCCTTAAGCGTTTCCAAATCCTGATATGACCGCGGTAACAGTTGCCGAAGCTCTAGTTTGTGGATGGATAGCCCGGTTTGGTGTCCCATCTTTCATTACGTCTGACCAAGGACGCCAATTTGAATCAACGCTTTTCGGGGAACTGACTCGCTTGCTCGGATCCAGCCACCTGCGCACGACTGCATACCACCCACAGTCAAATAGGATTGTCGAACGGTGGCATAGGACCCTTATGGCATATATTCTGTGCCATGACCCCGAGCACTGGAGCGAGCATTTGCCTATGATCTTACTCGGGCTGCGTTCAGCCTACAAGGAAGACCTTAAGTCATCGCCTGCTGAGATGGTATATGGCACAACTCTCCGAATACCGTCTGAGTTTTTCGTAAACGACACCAAAAACCCGAACGAAGCCTGAGATGGGGCCCTATCTCAGTACCCAAACTGGTACCCAAAGGCAGACAATTTTGGACTTATTTTTTGAGAGAGAGCGAAAAAGCTGACGCTTCTCCCTTTTCTCACACTTCTCTCTAGAATTTCATTTGTATGAGTTCTACGAGAAGGGGAAAGGGGAGGAGAATTAGCAAGTGAATTATATTGATGAGAAGAGGGGAGACACATTCATTCACCACCAGTCACCGCCAATATCGAGAATTTGATATTGGCCAGTGGTGTTTGGGGTATCGGCGTTCCGTGTGGACCACGGATGCTAAATGGAAATGTTCTGTATATTTCCGTACAGTATCTCATTGCGGCGGAACCTTACAAATGTTATTGCGCGGTCGAGCAAGGAATCGCGCATCGGATCGATGGAAGAAGGGAGTAAGAACGAGGGGGGAGAAGAAGAAGCACAGAGAAAAACGCTGCACATTCACTCATACATTCTTACAGCAGCAGGCAATTCGCGAGAACATGAAATCGAGAGAGTATATTTGAACGCTCGCGAATGACCCAAACGTCCAAAACGCGATGAATGGGTACAACTATGGACCTGAGATGGGGCCCAATCTCAGTACCCAAACTGGTACCCAAAGGCAGACAATTTTGGACTTATTTTTTGAGAGAGAGCTAAAAGCTGATTCCTCCCCTCTTCTCCACTTCTCTCTAGAATTCCATTTGTATGAGTTCTAGGAGAAGGGGAAAGGGAAGGAGATGAGAAGTAAGTGAATTAAAGTTGATGAGGGAGGGGAGAGACATGCATTCACCAGTCACCGCCAATATCGAGAATTTGAAATTGGCCGGTGGTGTTTGGTTTATCGGCGTTCCGTGTGGACCACGGATGCTTAAAGGAAACGCTCTGTATATTTCCGTACAGTATCTCATTGCGGTGGAACCTTACAGATGGAAGAAGGGAGTAAGAACGAGGGGGGAGAAGAGGAAGCACAGAGAAAAACGCTACACATTCACTCATACATTCTTATAGCAGCAGGCAATTCGCGAGAACATGAAATCGGGAGAGTATATTTGAACGCTTGCGAATGAGTGCAAGCAAGTGCGGTATAGAAGATAAAGCAAGACAGTCCAGTTTTTGTTCAAGCTAGGTCCAAAATGTTTCCTTGGGGAGCCAACGGGCGATGGCGGTAAAAAGATGAAGGAGATTCTGGTGTCGGTGCTTGGCTAGATCGGAAGTGTAGTAATTGAAATAAAAGTTCTGGTGTTGGGGTGCATAAAATTTAGCATTTTATTTATAATAAATTGTTCTAACCGTTTCACCTGAGAGCATATCAGCGGAATTGCGGAGAGAATCAAAGCGAAGGACACACATTGCTCGAGAGCGGAGAGCATACACGCACAGAATTTGCTGAGAGACAGCGTACCACCTACGCACAATAGAGAAGAGACTACATCGACAGACAACTGCAAGCACAAACAAAGCGTGTAAGTAGAGTGACACGTGTGACATAAAAAGTGCAAAATCCACCACACACAATGAATCAAGAAAATAATTTCACCCAAGAAGAGCTCTTGGAACACATAAGGCGTTTAACCGATATACAGAATAGCCTAGTCGAAGAAATGAATAAGATGAGAGCGGTTGTAAAAGACGATCCAATGCTTTCCTTTAAAACGCCAGATCCTGTAAAACAATTTACCAATATTAAATGGTAACAAAAACGAGACACAAGCTTGGATAGAAGATACCGAAGCAACGTTTAATCTATTTGACACCTATAAGGGCACACAAACGTACGAACTTATTGTTCGAGCAGTGAAGAGCAAAATATTAGGATAAGCGAGAGAAGCTTTGATAGCTGCAGGAAACTTTAACACGTGGCCAGAGATAAAAGAAACGTTACAGAATTGCTTCGGTGAAAAACGAGATCTCACGTCATATGTTCAATCACTTTTTTACGAACAACAAGGGAATAAAACGCTAAGATCTAAGTTTTATCAAACCCTAAAAAAAAACTCGATACACGCATAAAATCTGTAACTGCAAATACGGAAGACTATAAAGATCCCAGCCAGGCAATGAATAAGTTCATTAGCTTACTAACACTAACATGTTAGAAGCTGTAAACCGATAAATTTGGATGAGGCTTTTCAGTGGTAAAAGAGTACACGAACGCGGTGTATAGAAAGAGTACGAATTACACCAGCACATCACAAACACAAAGCAATGCAATACGCAGTAACAAACCTGTCACAAACTACGACCGTACACGATCAGATAAATTTAAACCGATGAGTAAGAGAGATGACGATGTAACCATGAGAACAATGTTATCAAAAATGCAGGTCAATAGCCATGAAGCTGGTTCAGACCATAACTCAAATGAGGTAGGCGAATTAAATTGGTCAAATATTTCTAATCGAAAAATTCCAAATATCAGAAAAAATAATTTCATTCCTTATCTGGAAATAATCTCAAGCTAAGGAAGCCTTAAATTCTTGGTGGATACAGAGTTGAACAAAAATTACATAATACCCACCAAAAAGGCAAATTTTGAAAATTGTTTAGACGAAAATGGCATTTCTGTTAGTAACATTAATGGAAAACATGCAGTTAAAAAACTGGCTTTGAAACACTTCGAGACCTTGATGCGTATTTTGACATAGGGAAAAACATGCTTAAGATTGGAAAGAAAGAATATCAACTTAAAAGAATTGTCCAGACTATCAGACTACTAACAATACCGACGAAGTACATTTCATCAAAATTGAAACAAAAAGTAAAAACGATTTTGTTGTTGGTGAAAAAACAGGTTGTGGACCATATTCCATTCTGCCAGGAATTTACAGTAGCGATGGAACAAGCGCACTAGTTGAAGTAAAAAATAATAATAGTATGGATCAAGAAACTGACATCAATGAGCTTCATCTGCACGAAGAAGAATTTGTAGAAACAGAAGGACCTTCTGAGCTGTCTGGAAAAAGTAATAGACAATTATCTTTCCCAACAGGAACAAAAGGCATTACAATCTCTAATTGATGAGCATACAGAAATAATACACTTTGAAAATGAAAAACTCACATTTACTCATGCTATCAAGCACAATATAAGAACAATAGATAACATTCCCATCCATACAAAATCATATCCTATAACAAATTTTACAACAAAGTTCTCATTTTCTATCTCTCACTATAGAGCGTTACTTTTTCACTCTATAGTGAGACGATGTTTGTTAGTGAGTTGATGTTAGGAGCGGATAGCTTGGATGATTTTTGTACCGTGTTGGTTTTCTTGCACACTTTGCACCGACATAGCGATTCATCAATGCAGGCGTTGGACGAAAGACGACAAGGATGTTTTCGTCAAACGAACAGACGAATATCGCCCTCACGTATGTGAAATTGTGTAATATTCATGAAGCGATCTAAACAGCATAAAGCTTAAAATTAATTGCAGCAGCTTCCGTGGTATGTTGGTACGGGTAACCAGTGGATCGCGGGCCATCGCCAGACTGGTTGGCTGATCGTTATTGGCCGCATGGTGTACTGATGATGTCTGGATTGCTGCAGCAGTCTCATTTCAAATGTTCAATCATCTGCGTCACCTATTTGCCCTTATATTGGTGGAGGAAATGTCGCATTATCCTCTCTTATTGCAGAACGCAAACGTGAACCACTTTTGTGAAGATTTACACTCTCAAAATCAAGATCATTACACCGTCGAAGACTCCGAACAGAATCAGATACTGCGAGCTTTCGAGAACCTTAAAGCGGTGCGAATCATTAATTAGTATCCGTGCGAAATGACGCCGAGGAAGGCGCTAACGATATTTCTGATCATGCTGCATTTAGACGACTTTGTGCAGATACTGCCAGACTTTCTACAATGCGCCTTATCCGCAATATTTTTCCTGGTGGATGCGCAACACTCTTATGCTATCGATGAGCTGGACAACATATTAGTCAACGTGAACCGATTCAACAACGAACAATGAACAATTTGTGGCAAATTTAGGGTATTGCATTTGCGGGAAAATATGCGTGTGAAGACAGCCTAGACTGTTCGATATGCTGAAGAACGGAAAGAGTTCGTAGAATTTCTTCTCTGCATCGGCGAGAGTTATACGACATACGGCATAAGACATTCCCGGGGTTTGGTAAGGCATATGCCAAGATGCCACGGGACTTTATATTAACATCTGATCCGAAAGGTTACGTAAATTTATCTCAAACAATGTGAATTTTGATACATAAATTATTAATTTCAAGGGGTACACAATCAACAATTTAATTTATAACATATTAAATAAAAGAAAATTAAGAAATAAATAAACATACTGCAATACATATTATAAATAATATATAATATATGTCATATTTACTTTTCCTACAAATGCTGCAAGTATGAATGAATACTTTATTTTTTTATCTATAGATGGAAAAAAATATTTGCTTAGAATTTGTGCTTTATTTTCTTTAATCTCTCGATGCGCATATTCATGGGTTTCATTACGATATCATCTTGTTCTACTTCTGATTTTTTATCTGCTAACAAGGTTAAAGAGATGTATATTTTAAATATCTTGTTTTTTGCAAAGTATTTTCTGTACGTCTCTTGAATGAGCTGGATAAGTGAATCAATCCACAATGAATACAAGAAGTACCGTTAATTTTAACTTTTTATTTAATAACGTGGACAATATCTTCCTCAAAATATTGCGGTTTTGAAATTATGAACCTATGGAACTTAGGGAAAACTTCCTCATGCGTTTCTGCTACATTGAAGTCAACAAGAAAAATCAACCGATTTTTGAAGAGATTCGTAGGCTTTTCTGTGATACGTATGTAATGATCATCACTCGTGTCTGCCGAGTGTATTGTCATTTCAGCGTTTGTGTCACCGTTCAACTCATTTTCTCCTATTTCATTAGATGCAAAATTTGGTCTTATTCTAGACATAGCATCGGCCACCACATTTTCCTTTCCCGGCCTATAAATTGTTTCAAAATCAAATTCTGTTAGATTTAGATTCCATCGGACTATCTTTTGATTTAAACTTGATGAAGCATAAATCAATGGGCGGTGGTCAGTAACCAAGTTAAATTTCCGACCGTATAAATATTGTCGAAATTGTTTTACTGCCCAGACAATTGCGAGGAGTTCTTTTGGAGTGGTACAATAATTTTCCTCTGACTTATTCAGAGTCCGAGAAGCATAAGCAATTGGCCTTGGATAGAAGATACCGAATACAGTTTTTACCAATCTGGCCCTGAGATACCACTGCTCCTACTGCGAAGTTACTAGCGTCGGTAGTGAGAACAAATTCCTTACTGTAATCTGGGTAGGCTAGAATAGGATCCATTGTTAATAAAGATTTACACTTCTCGAAGCATGCTATTTCTTTGGATGCAAATTGGAACTCAGATTCTTTGCGAAGTAATTGTGTTAGAGGTTTAATCATTTTGGCAAAATCTCTAATAAATCGCCGGTAGTACCCAATAGTGCCTACAAATTGTTTAAGCTCCTTTTCAGTTTTCGGCACTGGCCATGTCTTAATTATTTCTATTTTATCGGAGTTTGGTCTAACGCCATCTTCAGACACTGTGTGTCCTAAAAATTGAACTTCGCTTCGGAAAAAGTAACATTTTTCAATTTGAATTTTTAGTCTAGCATCTTTCAATTTCTGAAAAATTTTACGAATATCTTTGACATGATCTTCTAATGAACTAGAAAATAATTATATCGTCCATATAGACGAGACAACAAATTCCAATAAACTCCCTTAAAATTGCATCCATCACTCTTTGGAATGTTGCCGGGTCGTTTTTAAGCCCAAAAGGCATCCTAGTAAATTCAAATTTTCTTGATTTTATTGAAAAAGCAGTTTTCTCTATGTCTTTTTCTTCCATTTGAATCTGATGAAAACCAGACACGAGATCAATTGTAGAAAAATAGCTAGCTCGTCCTAATCTATCTAACATATCAGTGATATCCGGAATGGGATATTTGTCTGAAATAGTATTATTATTGAGTTTACGTTAGTCAACTACTAGACGATATTTTATTAATCTTGTAGCGTCAGCCTTTTTTGGGACTATCCATACTGTTGATGTGTATGGGGAAATTGATTCCCGTACTATACCATCTTTTAACATTTTTTTCACCTGGTTTTGTACCTCGCTTTTAAAAATTTGGGGGTATCGACTAGTTAAAATGGCCCGGTTACAGGGCTACGCAACGTTCATCGGAGGGCATATAAGAATTGCACTTCAATTGACAATTTTTTTTTTTGGATCCTTTGCGAAAGATTTTTTCTGTGTGCTTATATTATTTATAATATGTATTGCAGTATGTTTATTTATTTCTTAATTTTCTTTTATTTAATATGTTATAAATTAAATTGTTGATTGTGTACCCCTTGAAATTAATAATTTATGTATCAAAATTCACATTGTTTGAGATAAATTTACGTAACCTTTCGGATCAGATGTTAATATAAAGTCCCGTGGCATCTTGGCATATGCCTTACCAAACCCCGGGAATGTCTTATGCCGTATGTCGTATAACTCTCGCCGATGCAGAGAAGAAATTCTACGAACTCTTTCCGTTCTTCAGCATATCGAACAGTCTAGGCTGTCTTCACACGCATATTTTCCCGCAAATGCAATACCCTAAATTTGCCACAAATTGTTCATTGTTCGTTGTTGAATCGGTTCACGTTGACTAATATGTTGTCCAGCTCATCGATAGCATAAGAGTGTTGCGCATCCACCAGGAAAAATATTGCGGATAAGGCGCATTGTAGAAAGTCTGGCAGTATCTGCACAAAGTCGTCTAAATGCAGCATGATCAGAAATATCGTTAGCGCCTTCCTCGGCGTCATTTCGCACGGATACTAATTAATGATTCGCACCGCTTTAAGGTTCTCGAAAGCTCGCAGTATCTGATTCTGTTCGGAGTCTTCGACGGTGTAATGATCTTGATTTTGAGAGTGTAAATCTTCACAAAAGTGGTTCACGTTTGCGTTCTGCAATAAGAGAGGATAATGCGACATTTCCTCCACCAATATAAGGGCAAATAGGTGACGCAGATGATTGAACATTTGAAATGAGACTGCTGCAGCAATCCAGACATCATCAGTACACCATGCGGCCAATAACGATCAGCCAACCAGTCTGGCGATGGCCCGCGATCCACTGGTTACCCGTACCAACATACCACGGAAGCTGCTGCAATTAATTTTAAGCTTTATGCTGTTTAGATCGCTTCATGAATATTACACAATTTCACATACGTGAGGGCGATATTCGTCTGTTCGTTTGACGAAAACATCCTTGTCGTCTTTCGTCCAACGCCTGCATTGATGAATCGCTATGTCGGTGCAAAGTGTGCAAGAAAACCAACACGGTACAAAAATCATCCAAGCTATCCGCTCCTAACATCAACTCACTAACAAACATCGTCTCACTATAGAGTGAAAAAGTAACGCTCTATAGTGAGAGATAGAAAAATGAGAACTTTGTTGTAAAATTTGTTATAGGATATGATTTTGTATGGATGGGAATGTTATCTATTGTTCTTATATTGTGCTTGATAGCATGAGTAAATGTGAGTTTTTCATTTTCAAAGTGTATTATTTCTGTATGCTCATCAATTAGAGATTGTAATGCCTTTTGTTCCTGTTGGGAAAGATAATTGTCTATTACTTTTTCCAGACAGCTCAGAAGGTCCTTCTGTTTCTACAAATTCTTCTTCGTGCAGATGAAGCTCATTGATGTCAGTTTCTTGATCCATACTATTATTATTTTTTACTGCAACTAGTGCGCTTGTTCCATCGCTACTGTAAATTCCTGGCAGAATGGAATATGGTCCACAACCTGTTTTTTCACCAACAACAAAATCGTTTTTACTTTTTGTTTCAATTTTGATGAAATGTACTTCGTCGGTATTGTTAGTAGTCTGATAGTCTGGACAATTCTTTTTAAGTTGATATTCTTTCTTTCCAATCTTAAGCATGTTTTTCCCTATGTCAAAATACGCATCAAGGTCTCGAAGTGTTTCAAAGCCAGTTTTTTAACTGCATGTTTTCCATTAATGTTACTAACAGAAATGCCATTTTCGTCTAAACAATTTTCAAAATTTGCCTTTTTGGTGGGTATTATGTAATTTTTGTTCAACTCTGTATCCACCAAGAATTTAAGGCTTCCTTAGCTTGAGATTATTTCCAGATAAGGAATGAAATTATTTTTTCTGATATTTGGAATTTTTCGATTAGAAATATTTTACCAATTTAATTCGCCTACCTCATTTGAGTTATGGTCTGAACCAGCTTCATGGCTATTGACCTGCATTTTTGATAACATTGTTCTCATGGTTACATCGTCATCTCTCTTACTCATCGGTTTAAATTTATCTGATCGTGTACGGTCGTAGTTTGTGACAGGTTTGTTACTGCGTATTGCATTGCTTTGTGTTTGTGATGTGCTGGTGTAATTCGTACTCTTTCTATACACCGCGTTCGTGTACTCTTTTACCACTGAAAAAGCCTCATCCAAATTTATCGGTTTACAGCTTCTAACATGTTAGTGTTAGTAAGCTAATGAACTTATTCATTGCCTGGCTGGGATCTTTATAGTCTTCCGTATTTGCAGTTACAGATTTTATGCGTGTATCGAGTTTTTTTTTAGGGTTTGATAAAACTTAGATCTTAGCGTTTTATTCCCTTGTTGTTCGTAAAAAGTGACTGAACATATGACGTGAGATCTCGTTTTTCACCGAAGCAATTCTGTATACGTAGCAATTCCCATATATATATATATATATATATATATATATATATATATATATATATAAAGGGGAAAAGTTTTGTGATGGAAAATGCACGGTATGTATATTGTTATAAGTTTGTATGCCAAAAAACTGTAATTTCCCCGACCACTTTTCAAACTTCACGGACCACAAGTGATCGTCAGACCTCAGGCTATACACCAATGATTTCCATGCCGCTAAATAAAAAAGATACCTCTTCTCTTTCATCCTTCAACATCCCTTCACAAAAAGTGATTTACAAAATGTGTTGCAAGAAAGGTAAATGAGCACAACATTTCAAGACATTTCTAATTGTTTCTCGAAACTTTCGCATGTTTTAAGAGCGTAGTCACCAACTAATTAAAGTATATATTTTAAAAACTAAATGCCTGAATGAGGAATTATATAGGAAAATACAAATCAAATGGACAAGCTACGGAAAAAAAACATTTTGTATAAGGATTAAAAAACTTACTTGTTTTCGATCGGGGTTCCCGTGGTCCGTCTACCGTAACTTTGATTGCTTTGTTATAAGTGGCAACTTGTGGTGGACTTGTTGATACAGTAATAGTTAGCGTGAAGCTTTTTCCTACGTCGTTTTGAAAAAGTTTTTATTTTATAATTGTTGGTCAAACGAATGAAATAATTGATTCAACATCACATTATGTACCATCAGAAGTTGGCGAACGGTGCACAATACATTTTACGGCGAAGAATTGAGTGATGCATATGGAAAGAAAAAGATAATGGATATATTAGCATATAAGTATGGTAGAAGTGTCCAACAACAACTATAACTATCGTGAGTAGCATAGAACTGGATAGAACAATAGTCGGCACCACGAATAAAACAAATGTTTATTTAGTTGTTTAAAGTTTATTTTATTTTAACCGAGTTCATTTGTTGATCATTCGTGTTAAAATCAACGATCGTCAAAATAGTTGACGATTGCTTAATATCACACATAGGCAAACACAGGGCAAAAATTCGAGCAGTTTAATTTAAAATTCTGTGGATTTGTATTGCATACGCTCTTGACAATCGTTAGTTTGCGACCCGCTGTGCTCGCGTGCGCGACTTCGGGGTGCGTTCTCGCGTGCGCGCTTTCGTGGGTGTGTGCTGACGTTCGCGCGTTCGCATGCACGCGTTCGTGGGTGCGTGCTCGTGTGCGCGCATACATGCATGTGTGCGTGCGTGCGTGCGAGCGTGCGTGTACGTGTGTGTGTGAGTGCGTGCGGAAACCCCACAACTTTTTGATTCTGATGCGTACATTTTCATCCACTGCGGCTATAAAGTCCATGTATTTATGCTCGACCTCACTACTTGAGAGACAACACAACCATTGGATTGGCACCACCATCTTTACGACCAGCTCTGCTGTTGGTGTTATTAAATAATGATGGGCGGGTCGACCCAAACCTATCGGGTCGGAGCCCTCCGTTAGCGACCCAGAGTCGTTCGGGTCGACCCGAAAGGTACAAGTAGGTTCAGTGGGTGCAACTACTCTGGTAGGTGCGAGAAAGCATAAGCGACTCCGACCCGTTGCTGCAACGAGTTCGGGTCGGGCCACGGTAGGTTCAGTTTGACCCGAGGGTGCAGCGAGTTCGGGTCGACCCGAAAGATCAGTAGGTGCCAGAAAGTATAAGCGACTCTGACCCGTTGGTGCAGCGAGTTCAGGTCGGGTATTGAACCTACCTTGACTCGAGCCGGCCCGAACTCGCTGCACCAACGAGTCGGAGTCGCTTATGCTTTCTCGCACCTACTGATCTTTCGGGTTGACCTGAACTCGTTGCACCAGCGGGTCGGATTTGATTCCGACTCCGACCTAACGCACCCGCTGCACCCACGGGTCGGAATCGATTCCGGCTGGCTCGCACCTGACTTCGGGTCGGGTCGTAAATGAATCGTATGACCCAACACTAAGTATTAAAAAGACACACGATCGAAGCAAACGTGTAAGTGATTTGTAGCACATTTCTTTCCAATTCAGCTAGCGGGCTCAAGTGGAAATAACATTTTGAATTGAATCCATACAAAAGAGAATTCTGGCTTTGTTTATTAAGGTGCGCATTTGGTGCTGCACCTGTCCGTCCAGAATCTGGCGGCTTGTTGGCTTAGAGTCGGTATCATGACGCCTTGCGACCGGCACTGCCTTGGAATGGGTTCGGCTCAGTAGGTTCATGTCCTTTGGTCAAGTGCATTCCGTGCATTTGTCGCGCCACAGCGGTAGACCCGGCAGCAACAAAGTCAAGACAAAAACCTTCCCCGTGTGTCGACTGCTATGCTAAGTTCTTCTTAATTTTCTTAATTTCTCTTCTATTATTAATAAGTTTAGAATGTGTCTCTACAGTTTATTATACTAAACTACTACATCACTGAAGCTAGCTGCTTCTTTTATACCCGTCGTATATGCAATGGTCTACTTTGTTTTTCCAACACCCCCTCTTAGACCTATCGCAAATCGATGTTTCGTAAAAACTGCTGAAGAAAGCCCTTTGGTAAACATATCCGCAAGTTGGTTTTCGCTTGGAATATACTTCAGTTAGATTCTTCCGTTCTGGATACATTCTCGTATGAAGTTGTATCTGATGTCTAAATGTTTCATCCATTTTTGTTCGCGAGGCTCTTCGGCAATATACATACACGACTGGTTGTCTTCGTATATAATTAACGGAGTATTCAAATGCACGCCTAATTCGGTAAGCAGATTTTCTAACCACATTGCTTCGCAGGATGATTGGCTTAACGCAACATATTCCGCTTCTGTTGATGACAATGCTATGGTTCCTTGCTTTCTTGTGGCCCATAGAACAGTGTTTCCAAAAATTTGAAATATGTAGCCACTTGTGGAATGACGACTTTCCATGTCGCTACCCCAATCTGCATCAGCAAATCCTACAATTGGCTTTTCCTACAATTGGCCGAATTTCCTCCAAAGAGTTTGATGCCAAAACTATATCATCGACGTATAGGATTAGATACATCTCAGCTTTCGTAGATTTCCGAGTGTACAAACAACTGTCATATGCTGACCGTACAAATTCCAGTGTCAACATATAATTGTGGAACATTTCATTCCAGCTCCACGGCGCCTGTTTTAAACCATACAAGAATTTGTTCAGTTTACATACCTTCTTCCCCCTCTCACATCCTGGTGGTTGTAGCATGTATACTGTTTCTGAAAGGTTTCCGTTCAGAAAGGCGGTCCGCACATCCATCTGATGAAGATAGAACTTCTTCTGCACTGCTACTGCCAGTAGGGTCCTCACTGTTATTCGGACTACTGGAGCATACGTTTCTTGATAGTCATATCCTTGACGTTGAGAACATCCTTTAGCAACGAGCCGCGCCTTGTATCTGTTCACAGTACCATTCTCCGAGTATTTGATTTTGAATACCCATTTACATGGAACTGCTCTCGCGCCAACAGGAAGTTCTACTAGATCCCATGTTTCATTTTTCTCGAGCGCCGAGGAATGATGGCGGTGCCACGGTACCGCTCCTATCCAGCGGGCAACTTGCATACTGTAACACTATCTCCTGCCCGATGCATAAGCTTCAGGCAGGGGGAAAACACCGTCATGAACCAGCGGCGGATCTAACGGTTGGCGGTCTAGGTAGTCGCCGAAAATCTCTAGTCTGTAGTATGCCGTATGTCTACAAGTGGACAGAGTATTAGCGACAAGGGCCCCCGGAAAGATGGTCGTTTTGCTCCGTGGCTGGAGAACCATTTGCCCCCCCACCCCCACATGCCGGCAACAATTTGAGGACCTGTGGCCGATGATCGTAGGGTTCCCATGGCCACCTCCCTCTCTGCCGGCAATTTAAGTATACTGTTCAATCTCCCAACAGCTGTATGCCAGTACCCCCTCCTCCCGATCATCAGTTACCATTTACAGGGGCCTCAACTCGTCTTTCCACCTAGGGCCCTCGATTGCCCCTAACCCGCCCCGGATCATAACATTCCAGAGGAGCATACATTCGACGACAGTTTTGCACACACACGCACGCTCACACCCATGCGCAGACGGCTCAGCATATCTGTGTAATCTACACCATACGAAAGCAAAAGCTTAGGGTAACAAAGTTATGCTTAATGCTTAACACGTTCAGCACAATGATATGTCCCAGGGACTACCAGTGAACTTTCCAGGATGCCGGTTTCACAATCAGCTTGCGTTCTAGATGCCGGCGAAAAGAAATGTTGATGAAAATCAGCGCCGGGATGCACATTCTAATACGAATTGGGGCTCTCCACGTTGCACAGCAAACCCTCCTGTGTGAGCTAGTGATTCCGTAGTCAATTTTACATTGCAGCGTTTGAATTCATTGCCCTTTTTTGGTTTGATTTGTGAAAATGCAACTTCATCGCCGATATGTTTGTTAACGGCTTTTTTGAGCGCCACAGCAACTTATGAGCATTGACCACACGCGAGAAAGAGATGACGGACGACGGCTGACAGCGATTGGCCGTCTGACGCACCAACACATCCAAACCTTCGACAGCGCGCTCAGACAAGGGGTATGAGGCGGAGTCAGGGACGGGTAGCTCGAAGAGCTGCTTGACAAATTTGCCGTAGGAGAGAAAAGGAAGGCATGAGAAAATTCTTCGAACGTCATGAGTTCTTCCGTCGCTCTGCACAGTTAAAGTTCATTTTGGTTTAACCGAGCACATTTATTGTTCATTCCTGTTCAAATAAACGATCGTCAAAACAGCTAACGACTGCTCGAAATGGCATATACCCGTTGCGCAAAGCGATCGAAAACTTCTCATCCTCTCGCTCAATATAGCTAGAGAGCAAGATCAATAATGATAAAGCGAGGTGAAAGGATGGTGAAGAAGGGAAAAAGGGGAGAAAGAGAACGTGGGTGTGAACTATGTCTCGGCCATTATCATTTTTGCGCCAACACGGTCGCTTTTTTGTTCTTAAAGACATAAACACATACATCCCCGCTGCGCAAAGCGATCGAAAACTTCTCAAACACAAACTGCAAACATATTTCACAGCTCATGGCTGTGAAATATTTTGCATTGAACATTGTTGAAAATTTATAAATGATATTTTTTGAAATTTTCAATGCTGAAGTTTTTGGATTGAATTATTTCTTCGATCGGAATCCAAGCGTTTTCCCTGACATTTCTGCTCGCTTTTTCGATCGCTTTTGGCGGAAAGCGATCGAAAATCCGAGCTACAAAACTGCTCGATTTAGTCGTACGGGTTAATTAATAAACTCAATGCGTTCGCGATGCCAAATTCTAGCAATTTTTAACGACTCTGGTTAATTTTTAACGACTGTTAATTTTAAACCAATTCTTTCGCGTTGCCAGCTCATTGCTGTGGAATATTTCGCATTCAAAATTGTTGCAAATTTATTAATGAAATATTTCGAAATTTTCAGCGCTGAAATTTTTTGATTAAAATATTTCTTCGATCGGAATCCAAGCGTTTTCCTTGACATCCCGCTGCGCAAAGCGATCGAAAACTTCTCCAACTCAAACTGCAAACATATTTCACAGCCCATAGCTGGTATCGCGAAAGAATTGGTTTAAAATTAACAGTCGTTCAAAATTTACCAGAGTCGTTAAAAATTGCTAGAATTTTTCATCGCGAACGCATTGAGTTCATTTGTTAATTTTAACGACTGGTCCTATGCCGCCGTTAAACAAACGACTGTCAAGAGCGTATGCGATACAAATTAACAATCGTTTAATTATACTGCTCGATTTTTTTCCCCCTGTTCGCAGTCGTTAACTGTTTAGACGGTCGTTTATTTTAACAGGAATGAACAACAAATGAACTCGGTTAAACCAAAATGAACTTTAAACGACTGTTAAAATGAGTTAATTTATTCGCGATGCAGGCTCATGGCTGTGAAATATTTCGCGCATTTTTCGGGAAATCCCGCACGACAAAATCGAACAGTTTTGTAGCTCGGATTTTCGGTCGCTTTCCGCCAAAAGCGATCGAAAAAGCGAGCAGAAATGTCAGGGAAAACGCTTGGATTCCGATCGAAGAAATATTTCAATCCAAAAACTTCAGCATTGAAAATTTCGAAAAATATCCCAACCCGCAAAAACCGGCAATGCTATAAAATTTTCGACGTCGTGCATAAGTCGTGTGAACGTCCACCCCTCGTCGGGGCTACGTCGCTTATAAGAGGTTACTCGACGAAGCGAATTTTTTGAAATAGATTTCACGGCGAAAAACAGCAAAATTATGGGTGGTTTTGCTGATTTTGGGTTGTTGTATCGAATAGCAGCCACAAAAAATAAATTTTATGGATGGCTACAAAAAACGAATCTTGCCCTCCCCCCTTACTCCTTGCTTGTCGGTAGTGGCGATCACACCAGCTGTTCATAGGCTGCTAGTGGTGGGAGTGATAACGCTTGTCTGCTGTCCTCTTTATCCGTTCTTCCAGATCACAGTCGCTTTGTGTGACGTCGCTTCCCACCACCTCCTTCGTACCCCTCTTTCTCGCAGCGGCTATTGGCGAATGCTTGACCTTGTGTGAGCGCGCTTGACTTGGGGTTATTGTTTTTTCCTTCTCGTTTTTTTGGCTGCTGATGCATTGCGCGTTGCCTGCAGCCGTCGTTCGAATCCGGATTTGATCACCGCGCAAAGTTGTCGTGTGGATGTATAAATCGATCTACCGTTGGAGCTATTTGCTGGTTCGATTGAATAAATGCTTCGTACGGGGTTTAAATTGTTTGTAAGTGTAGTTAGTTGCGCTTGTGCAAAAAAAAAAAGAAGAAGCAATCAAAGGACAATTATCAATGCACTAGTACGCACATGTGAAGCCAACCAATGCTTAGATAAACTTAACGGAAAGTCAAATGTTCAAATGACGAATGTTATCATTGAACACATGTTGTCTTTCCATTTATTACTTTTTTATCAATAATGCTCAAACCCATCCAATCCTCCCCTACCCCTCTCCCTCCCTCCTTCCCTCCTAACGGGGATTACAAGTAAGGATGCATTTTGTACTGTATTCTTGTATATTACCGTCTACTCTTCGGAAGAGAGAAAGGAACGTCTCCCCCGCCTCTCGCTCGATGCTGTAAGCAAGGAAGACCCCGCCTCGACATGGCTGGCGCACGCATCGCTCGCTCGCGTTGCCTGGCTTGCTCCTTCTCTCGCCTTTTTTGGAGACGCATCATCGTTGCGGATGGTGCGGCGCGGCCATGTCGCTGCCTGGCGGGTGGCATAGAGAGTTAGCCCGTCGCTGAACTCGCCATTGACGCAGCATGCGTAAGTGACGTTTATGCTGCATGCATTGTCGATAGCGCTGCGGCTGCACTCGGGGATTGGCTGTGGCGACCGGCCCCCGGGAGCCTCAAATGCCGGCAATGCAGCCGGACCTTTCACGCGCCAAGGTGCTCCACGCGTCCCCGCATTCTATGGATTGCTTGGTTGGTTTCGGCGGTCCCTCGTTGTCGTGATACCCGAACACAATACCACAACATACCAGTCCTAGGTTCAAGCCCCGTATGGTGCTAGTAGCTCAGGACTGGCTATCCCGCTATGGGTAAATCAATTAGTAACGTCAACTCGCACGACTTAACAACATGCTCGTCTTCGGTTCAATCCTCGTATGGGCTGACTATCCGGCTGCCGGCATGAACGCGCAGGGCGTTACGCCAAGATGAATAACAAAAAAACAGGAGATCCGTGCTCAAGAGTGGTTGAGGCAGGTAGAAAAACAATGGTTGTTGTGTAAAATAAGAAAAAGATAAATAAACTTTCTACGATCCTCCGCTCATAAGATTGATGTAGACAATACTTTTGATTTCATTTTTAACAGAAATTTATTTTCAAAGTGTGGCGGGAAGGAAGAACATTTACTTACAAAAAATGCATGTTGCTTCCTTCCTGTATGTCCTTCCCGCTCCCCCTCCAGCTCGCTTCGCTCTCGTCCATTCCGATCCATTGTTTAGAGCCCATCGTCGCTCCGGAACAATCCGCGCTGCTGCACGCAATCCACGCATTCTTCTTCTCATCTCACCTCTTCGGTGATAGTCGAACCGCTCCTTCCCGCCCCTCCTTCCGCTCTTGTTTGCCCACCATTTCCATACTCCCTTCCCTTTTCTTTCCTTTTTGATTCGTGTTGCTGTTTAATAAGGCTAGCATAGTTTAGTATACAAGGTACGGGCAGGGCGGATTAACCAGTACGCAGTGGCTGATAAAGGGTATTGGGGGCTCTAGGCGATTAGACGAGTTGAGGCCCCCTGTAAATGGTGTTCTAGGGGGGGGGGTGGTTTCCGGCACTGCTTGCTGTAGGGATATTTAACAGTAAACCTGAAAAAAATTGCTGGGGGGGGGAAGGGAGTTGTGCAAATGATTAGCCAGCCTCGGGGCCCCAACGTCCATCCTTCCGGGTGCCCTTGTCGCTAGTACTCTGTCCATAGGCATACTATAGACTAGCGAACTACGGAGCCCCTAAACCGGCGGAGCCCCAGGCGACCGCCTAGTCCGCCTACCGTAAGATTCGCCACTGCCAGTACGCAAATAAAGCGGCCGTGTGGGGCCCCCGCTCAAAAGTAAAATCGACTCGCTCGACACATTCATGTGACCGCTTAGGGCCTGTACACCTGTTAATCCGCCACTGGGTGGGGGTCGACCTACCGGGTGGGAACCATCCGTAAACGATCCGGATCATTTGAGCCGACTCGAACTCGTTGCTCCCACGGGACGGGATGGTGGCTGGCGAACTACATACTGCACTTGCTGACCACATACCAGCGCTCCGTGGAGCCACGTGATCGATTGCAGTCCGTGGCCGATAAGACCCCACAGCTCCCTGCCATCTTCCTGATCTCTTTGTTGTACAGGTGATCTTGCCTCCCTTACGAGCCGAGGCTGAGCGCAGCAATTCAAGCCACAAAGTTTCTTCTTCTTTGACGTAACGACCAATACTGTGGACCGGGCTGTAACAGCTTCTTCTTTACCTTACTAAAACCACGTTATCGGATAGTAAGTTCTTCATACCTGAGGAATGGTCCGGATGAGAATCGAACGCGTATAGCTTCGTAGGAAACGGTTTAATCACATCATGCGTTCAATGAGTCTGTGTGCATGCCAAATAGAGCAGCAGAATGACGTTTAAATCGCATTCTGCCGCTTAGTTTAAAGGGTATACAATATGCGGCATTTTATTGTTGCCCGTCCGTGTAAAATGTACCAAATCTACACACAACATCATACATGTGCTTTAGGTTTTTTTTTTAAATTCAGGACCAAAGGCCGGGCTGTGTTGCTAAATTGTGTTGTTGTGCTAGCCAAAACGTTGTCCGTACAGTGTGGCACATAAACGTGCACGAATTTGTGCAGCATTGGGTGTGCCAGAGCCATTGCTTCTAACAATTTACATTTAACTAACTAACGGATCAGGAGGATGACGATCGTTCCCAGCCGATGCCACACATGGGAATAACAAGGAGAAAGAAAACTCCCTCACGTGCGAGAAAGAGCAGCAACAACCACAGCTTTGCGCCTATAACATGGTGAGAATGCGACGGGACACCATCGTTTGTGAGCGTGAGCGAAACAGAAGTCAGAACCATAATCTTCCCATCCATAATCAGCCACCATAATTTGTGTGTGTGTGTTCGCCCCATACAAATGGTATAATTTTTATTTTCGCTTGGTCGTAAATCGCGGCGAAAACCGCCTTTTGCGGGTTGGGATCATTTATAAATTTTCAACAATTTTAAATGCAAAATATTTCACAGCCATGAGCTGTGAAATATGTTTGCAGTTTGTGTTTGAGAAGTTTTCGATCGCTTTGCGCAGCGGGGATGTATGTGTTTATGTCTTTAAGAACAAAAAAGCGACCGTGTTGGCGCAAAAATGATAATGGCCGAGACATAGTTCACTCCCACGTTCTCTTTCTCTCCTTCTTCTCCTCTTCACCATCCTTTCACCACGCTTTATCATTATTGGTTCTTGCTCTCTAGCTACATTGAGCGAGATGTTGAGAAGTTTTCGATCGCTTTGCGCAGCGGGAGCGCGCAGTATGTGTTTATCTCTTTCTGACAAAAAAGCTCCGACACGCGACCGTGTTGGCGCAAAATTGATAGTGACCGTAAAATAGTTCACACCCACGTTCTCTTTCTCCCCTCCTTCCCCTCTTCCAAATCCTTTCACCTCGTTTTATCATTATTGGTTCTTTCTCTCTAGCTACATTGAGCAAGAGGCAGTGAAGTTTTCGATCGCTTAGCGCAGTGGGAAACAATGCAAGTTACAGACCTTAAGATCTGCAGTAGTAAAATTAGATCCACAAAGTACCACACTATTGAAAATGTGTTTTGTTCGTGAATTTAGATATTTTTGTGTCAACAATGTTATTATATCTATAACTATTACTTTCCGTTCTATAACTTTCAGTTTGGATGCTGCATTGTTGAATTACTTTTATCATGTATGAATCATGTAACCGTAAAGACGGACACCTGAACTAAAATGTTGAAAATCTAGAGATATATGGATGCAGTGACCATAAAAAGTTGCAGCCCTTATGCTACACTCATATTTTATATGAAAATGTGTTGAAATTTTGAAGCTTCTATCCATTTTGATATTTTTTTCACTAATTAAAAACATTTTTTTTTGTGCAGAAGTTGTTCAAGTATGGGATCAAAACCTGGTATGGGAAAGATGGACACCATGAAGGGACACCTGTAGAAAACGCTGGAAATTGAAGAGTTTTACAGTACTTAAACATTATATGTTGTTTTCTTGACTCCTTTTACAAAAAAGTAATTTAGCAATCAAATAATTTAGAAAGCAATCAAAACAAATATAATCAACGAAGACCTAATTAAAAATATCACATTTTTAACAAACGTCATTTAATGCATTGCAAATTTAGGTATTAATCAATCAACACAAAATTTAAGAGATTTAAAATTTAGTCCATCCTGTCCCCTGGTCTGAATTGGAAAATGGAAAACCACATGTTTCACATAGGGTGTCCCACATAACGTAGGTCTTGCATTGCTTTTGAGTCATCTTCTTACAAAATAGCTTGGGTTCTTTTTTTACAAGCGACGGATTTTTAGCTTCGCAAATAAAAATATCGATGCTTAAAAAACGTTTGTTTTAATAAAAACAATATACTTCGGCTGAAAGAAAGAATCCTGTTGCAGTGTGCAACATCCGCAGAGTCCGTCTTTTCCTACCTCTCCCTATAAATTTTCAACATCGTAAGAGAATTAGATTTTTGCTGATTGTTTATACAATTTTGAAAAAGGAAGGAAATGGTTCCTGAATTTAAAAATATTTGATGTGCCGTAGTTTTTAATAAGTGTCGCGTTTTTTCATCCACTCCATCTGGTTAGCCTCTTTTATGGGTAATGGGTTATCTCTTATCACCGCATACAAGCTTTATTCTACTTCTTCTAGCGATAATAGCTATTGTCGTTCAGGAAGACCACTAATGAGCTTGACTGTGACTTTTTGATTGAGGACAATTAAATCCGTCGTATGGGGAACACGGTGCATACAGAGCGTGTATCCATGACGGGTATGTAAAGTCAAGCGACTTGACGACCGTACGTACCAAACGTATTCGTATCAACACTACTCATATATACATAAAACATGAATGAGAATGCATACTCACCACGACCACTTCGGCCCACGAATCGCAGATCGTTGAACTTGGCAACCTGATTCTTCATTACCGCTGTACAGTTACGCAGTTCGGCGCAATAGTTTTCATCGTTGCCGGCTCGCACCGTTACCATTGTACCATCACCGACGTCACCGAGAGCGACGACCTTGAACGCAACCGGAAGTGTTTTATTCGAGCGCCAGTGCGGGGGCAGCACAGTGCACACAAACAGAGGACTCCCGGTTCGGATAAGCTCGCCCGGGTGCTCGGACAGAAAGTCGCCCAACGTCCGCTCCGCAAGGATATCTGATGTCATTTTGGTGTAAGTATCGTTCAAGATGCTGGCCGCCGACGGTGGGCCACTTTCGCTACCGGCACCCGTGCTCGATCCATTGCCATTGGTCGCGGTACTGCTAACGTTTCCAGTTCCGCCAACTCCTCTACCGTTGGTGCCATTGCCATTATTACTGGATCTGCCTGTATTTGCACCGCTGACTGAACCTCCATTGCCTGGGCTTTCATGTTGTCCAGAGTGACTGTTGCCATTTTGAGCACATACATTTAGACTTCCACCACTGCCAGCAGAGCCGCCACTATTTCCAGTCGATGAAGCGTTGTTTCCATTGCCAATATTTCCTGCACTAACAGTAGCACCGTTACCATTGCTGAGTGAGGGTGCACTATTGATTGTGAGGTGCATTGTGGGCACAAATTCTGCAATAAACGTAAATCACGTACGAAGAATGAAATATAGATAAGTTAGGCGTTACGAGCCATACATTAAATTTAATTATTTATTTTGATCTTCAGATGAGGCACAACTGCCCTTGGCTGGGGAATTGTCTAAGTTCTTCACGTCGGTGCACTGTAGGATTGGACGCATACATGAACGCCATCATCATAGTCACAGTTACTATCCTCGTCGAGCGACACATTAGGATTGTGATAGTGGATGTGAACATCATTAGATGTGTGCGCGGCTGATCCTAATACACTGACGGCGGGTCAGTTGCAAATCAGAGGTACTTGTGTTAGGATTATTCCATCAATAAAAATTGCTATCGTTTTATCCATAACTGGCGCAGCCGTTCGGGCCATTCCTAAGTGCGTTTTTTTTTCTTCTTCACTTTAAGTGTTTAGTGCAGTGTCCTGCCGTTTAATTTGTGGCATCATCCGGTTTTTACCATCTCCCGATACATGGACGATTTGTGGTGGTACCCAGGTATTTGTTTGTTTGTATGTTTTTTTTTCTTTTTTTTTAACGCCTTTGCCGTATTAACCCCTTTCGAGGAAGTGTATTTTGTTAAACTTAAAAAAAAAACCTGTCTGTTGTAAGCTGTATTTATTGGGTGGATGTGTGTGAAACGTAATGATTATGTGGAAATATTATTATTTTGCATAAACGTGTGGATAATTTTCAGATAATTTATATCCAACATAGCTAATAGGTCTTAAACTGGGATGAGTGGTGTTTGTTTTAGAGTTTTCACTGATGAAGGAGTTCATAACTACAGATTTCGTACGTTTGACACGACCACAGTAAGCAGTCAATGTCATGGTGTCCTATACCACACGGACACTTTTTTGTCTTAGCCAAGCCGATGCGCTGGAGATGAGCGTGTAACCCATAGTGATTTGAAATCAGTCTTGACATAGCCCTGATAAAAGAACGTCCAACCATGGGTGTATATTAACATTCGGTAATATGGAATGACGATGGCGACCAAGATCATCTTCACTCCAGTATTGTTGCCACTTTTCTATACAGTAATGCCTTGGTACCATAAGCACTTCTTGCGGATATATAGGCTGACTGAGTATTTCGATCGAGTTCGATCCCGCTTTTGCCAGTCTATCAGCGTGTTCGTTGCCGGCTATTGGACTGTGAGCAGGAATCCAGGCTATGGTTATCTTGAAGCCTCTATCAGAGAGAGAACGCAAACATATTTTTATCTTCCGATGAAAATAGTTTGAGTCTTCAATTGATTGAGACCTAATGGCTTCGATAGCACTGAGGCTATCTGTGAAAATTGCGTATCTATCTGTTTGTCTAGAAGCGATGTGTTCTAGCGCACAGAAGATAGAGGCAAGTTCCGCAACAAATACAGTGCATGGTGCTTCTAGCTGTAAGGAGATATTTCGATGACGTGAAAATACTCCCACCCTGAAAACTCCCTGAAAATAATAAACTGTGCAAGAAATATACTCCTACCACGTCGTGGCAACTCCAAATCTGGCTGGTTCGACGATGAATGCAGACAAGTGACAGAACGTAAGAATACTGCATACCGAGCAATGTAGCAACGGCATAGAACGCGGGCATGCGCAGAGGAATATTCACGGCTCAGACGCGAAGAGAAACGAGTTCACCGCTCCAAGAAGCATGCTTTGGAAGAGCAAAACATGCGGGAACTCGAGCAAACCAGAGAGGCGTACGGACCGACACGAAAGTTTTACCAAGCGATAGCAGGTCACCGAAACAACGTTGTACCTAAGGTAACCTGCTGTCGCAACAAGGATGGAGATCTGGTTAGTAACCAGCCAGAGGTCCTCTCGCGGTGGGCTCAGTACTTTGATGAATTACTCAACGACCAGTTAAACGAACAGCTAGAAGCGCCACTAGCAGATAGTGTCATGCTACTGCCACCTAGCATAGAAGAAACACGAAAGGCTATCCGTCGGCTGAAAAAATAACAAGGCACCCGAAACCGATAGAATTGCAGCTGAACATGTTAAGAATGGAGGTGCACGACTAGAAAACGAATTTCATCAAATTTTTACTGAGGTGTGGGATAGCGAATCGATGCCTTGTGATTGGAATCTCGGCATCATCTACCCCATATACAAGAAGGGAGATAGGTTGGACTGCAACAACTACAGGGGTATTACGGTGTTGAATATCGCCTATAAAATATTCTCCCTGATCCTTCAGGATCGCCTTGTACCGCACGTCGAAGAGATAGTCGGCAACTATCAAAGAGGATTCCGAAACGGAAAATCAACCACTGATCAGATCTTCACCATGCGGCAGATCTTGAAGAAGTTGGCTGAATACAGAAACGACACATACCATCTCTTCATTGACTTCAAAGCCGCATATGAAAGCATAGCCAGGATAAAACTGTATGACGCTATGAGCTCTTTTGGAATCCCGGCCAAACTGATAAGGCTAGTTAGAATGACTATGACCAACGTCACATGCCAGGTGAGAGTGGATGGAAAACTCTCAGGACCTTTTTCTACCACCAAGGGTCTGCGCCAGGGGGACGGGCCTGCCTGTCTCCTATTCAACTTGGCGCTAGAGAGGGCCATCCGCGACTCGAGGGTGGAGACTACGGGAACCATCTTCTATAAGTCAACACAGATCCTGGCATTACGAATACTGGCTGGATTTATACTGGCAGACGAAGGCGCGAGATCGTGAGCGGTTTCGGACACTCCTGAGGCAGGCCAAGACCGCAAAGCGGTTGTAGCGCCGGGTAAGTAAGTAAGTAAGTAAGTATGTTTATGTATTATTTTTTTTATTATATTCCTAATAATTCAATTCACTTAAGCAATATTTAAAACAAATAAATACAGTTTAATTTATTTTAATTACCGTTAGGCTTCAGAGGTCTTGGCTAGTCGGACGAAACAAACAGCCAAAACCAGCTGTTCCGTCGCTCCTAATTCACATGTAAAAACACAATATAGAATATCAAAACATACAACATAAAATCAACGAAACTATTTTCCATCAAATGAAAAAATGCCACCAGTTTGCATCAACTCTCTTTGCCGCATGCATTAATCTAAACAAACGAAAGAATTGACACAAGACAAACCGCTCGAAAAGTCGACCGTTTACGTTTCCTCGATCGAAATCGACCAATCGTTTGCGATACCTATTTCGAGTCGATTTCGATTTCGATCGACAATTGTGGTTCGATCGCAATTGAGTCGTGTTTTTTTATACGATACGGGCTATTGACCGATAGCGAGAACAAAAAACTTCAAGCACCACGCTCATACGATGAGAGAAAGCAACGCAATCCGGTTTTAATTGTGCGTGAGTATAGTGATTTGCGATAGTGAAGCATGGAACAAAATTTCACACCAGAAGAATTGCTTGTACACATTCGTGAGCTAACAAACTCACACAACGACCTGCTAGAAGATATTAAAAGGATGAAAGCTAGGTCAGATGACCCTTTTTTGTCACATAGACCGCCTGATCCAATTCGTAATCTGCCGAACTTTGACGTAAACAAAAGTGAAACGCAGGCATAGATCGAGGATACCGGAACTGCTTTGGAATTGTTTAAAAACTACGCAGGATCTTCTATGTATGATCAATTAGTAAGAGCAGTGAAGTGTAGAATTTCCGGCCAAGCTAGGGAAGCGTTAATAGCTGCAGGAAATGTGAGCACATGGCTTCAGATAAAGGAAGTGTTAACGAACGCGTTTGGTGACAAAAGAGACTTGACATCACACATACAACAACTGTTTAACGAGCGACAAAGAAGGAAGACTCTAGCAGAATATTGTAGTTGCTTGAAAAAAAATCGAAAAAAAAATCAAATCAGTAACCGCATCTGCGGAAAAATATAAAAAATGTATACCGGCAGTACACCATTTGATCGATGCCATTACACTCACACGCTTTATCGATGGTCTCGAAGAAACATTATCGTCATATGTTAGGAGTTGTAAGCCAAACAAATTAGACGAAGCTTATTCGGTATCCATCGAATACACAAACGCGTCGTATCGAAAAAAAACTAGACCACACTAACACAGATGAGCGGGGAAGGAAGAAAAACGATAACAAAACTCCGTCAACTTCGTACGCTGTTCGGAAAAATAATCAAAGCGATAAGCCTTAGTCAGATAAATTTACAAACAAACCTTGGCAAGAAAAGAATAGAAATGATGACGTATCCATGCGCACTTTAAATTCAAGAATGCAAATTAACACTACGGAAACCGACGAATCCAATTAGCGCGTGGACACGGAGGTGACCAAATGTTGAAAAAAATTCAACTTTGTCAAAATTGCTTGTCAACTGCAAAACGAGCTTTTCTCGTGGCCGCACCAAAAACATACACAAGAGCGACAAAAAGCTCCAACATCTGAATATCATCCATATTTTGTTTACAGGCGTTGCCGTCAAATTTTGGCTCGAAGTCACCAATTTTTGACAGTGTGCATCAATTTTTGTCTCGAAAGCATCAATTTTTGACAGTGTGCATCAATTTTTGTCTCGAATGCGTCAATTTTTGTCAGTGCGCATCAATTTTTGTCTCGAAGGCACCAATTTTTGTCTCATGGTCATCAATTTTTGTCGCTTGTTCATGAAATTTTGCCTCTTTATATATCAACATGAGTTTACCTGATTTGACGCGTAGTTAGGGTTATTTTATTGTAGTAACATTTAATTTCAATAAAAATATGTGGTTTATGAATATTTTGTTGGGATTATAAAGAAAATGCTTCAAAATTTTTGACTAAATTTCAGGTACGTAGATCAACACAGCTGATTGCTTTTGAACAACGAATATACTTTGTACTCCTCAATCGAAAATGGCAGTACAAAGGTTTATCTGCCATTTAGGTACGGATTGCGAGAACTATTTTAGGAATTTATCTAACTATTTGCCACGATTGCCGGTCTCGTAGTACAGTCGTCAACTCGTACGACGTAACAACATGCTCGTAATGGGTTCAAGCCCCAAATGGACCGTGCCGCCATACGTAGGACTGACTATCCTGCTATGGGGGGATCAATACAGGGTTTTACAAGTCAGAATCGAATGTCAGCAAAACAATTTCAGAAGCTCAAGATGCAGTTTAGCTGTCAAAAGTTGTTGTTTCACCGCACCGATGCTATTTTCAATAGCGCAATTTGATTTTTAAATCGCTCAAGTTGTTTTTTTAGAGGCCTTTCGCATCGTTTTGCAAATTCAAACACGAATTTTGAGATTATTTGTATACAAATCAATTATTTAGTGCATTTCTAGCGTTATATTTATGAAACATTATGTATTTATTGTAAAAAATGAGTGTTTCTGTGCAAAAAGCTACGAGCACTTGCGTATGTAAACATGTACAATGTTTATGTAGCTTTTTGCACAGAAAATCGCCATTTTTACCATAAATTCGTAATATTTCATAAATATAATGCTTAAATGAATAAAAGCATTGATCTCAATCATATAATCTAAAAATGAGTGTTTGAATTTGCAAAACGATGCGAAAGGCCTCTAAAAAAAACAACTTGAGCGATTTAAAATCAAATTGCGCTATTGAAAATAGCATCGGTGAAACAACAACGTTTGACAGCTAAAGTGAATCTTGAGCTTCTGAAATTGTTTTGCTGACATTCGATTCTGACTTGTAAAACCCTGTAAGTCACTGAAAGCCAAGCCCACAAGTTGTGGTACAGGCAGGCTTTGATCGAAAATGGTCGTTGAGCCAAAAGAAGAAGAAGATTTGCCACGATGCCAAAATGAAGAAATAATCGTGGATTAATCTTCTCTAAATTGTTTTGATATTATTATAAATAAGACGTAAAACTATGTGAAATATAGAATTCCTGAATTTATTTCTTTGCATTGTATAACCTCTTTAATTTTGTTTTGCATTCTGGAATTATTAAAATATTAAAATAACGAAAAAATACCAAGAGACAAAAATTGATGACCATGAGACAAAAATTGGTGCCTTCGAGACAAAAATTGATGCGCACTGACAAAAATTGACGCATTCGAGACAAAAATTGATGCACACTGTCAAAAATTGATGCTTTCGAGACAAAAATTGATGCACACTGTCAAAAATTGACGCCTACGAGACAAAAATACATGACTTACGGCCAAAATTTGACGGCAACGGCTGTAAGAAGCATGAAATAATAAGTACATAAATCAATTAGAATCATGCATTTTAGTTAAATTATCATATCAATGGATCACAACTGCGCCAAATAGCTGTTTGTTTACGCTTTTTTGCGAACGTCAAATTTTGTCACTTTTGGTCAACTTTGTCAACTTTATTTCCTGGCTGCTCCAGGTTACAAAATTTATAACAAAAACAAAAAGCTAAAAAAAGTGACAAAAGCTCACATTTTGAAAAATTTGTCAGCATTTTGTCACTCTCATGGCCTTTGGTCTAATGAACTAAATTTTCACATGGTTGTAGAAAAAAATACGGACACTTGAAAAATAATAACTTCATCCCATATTTGCACATTTTTTATGACAAAGGGAATACTTAAATTCTTAATTGATACAGGCGCTAACATGAACTACATTTCGCCTACACACGTAAATTTGGAGAATTGCTCGAACGAAAAAAACTTTTTATAAGAAGTTTAAAAGCAAATCAACGAATTGTTAAATCAGTTTCTTTCGATATGTTTGGTATAAATAAATCAATTAAATTCTAAGTTTTATTCGTTTCACGATTTTTTTGACGGGCTGATTGGTTACGAGAAATTGAAAGATACCAATTCATTTCTAGACATTCTTAACAATACAATGAAAATTGGACGAAAAATTTTTACAATGCATAAGAAATTTATAAGAAATCAATCAACGATTTTGAATGCACAGCAGATACATTTCATTACCATAGACACTAAAAATGATGGGGATTTCGTTATAGAAGAAGAAAAGTCATGTGGTGAATTTTCTATTTTACCCGGCATCTATACCAGCAATGGAAAGAGAGCAGTTACAGCCCTAAAAAAAAATATTGGCAAGAATATTGTGATAAACTAAAACGATATTGAAATCAACGATACCAAATTTCTCGAAGATGATGGACCTAAAATAGATCGTTCCAAAAGCTTCAAAATTATCGACGATTATCTCACCCAATTCGAACTAAAGGCAATTAGAAATTTATTAAAATAAATACCAGAAGTTTTGTATTTTGATGAGGATAAGTTATCATTTACACATACGCTCAAACATAAAATTAGAACAGTCGGTAACGTTTCAATTCACACAAAATCCTTTGTATATATATATTCTATATATCCTAGGGTATTTGAAACCGAGGTACAAGATCAAGTAAAAAGAATGTTTCGAGATGGTATAATTCGTGCATCCATACCTCCATACACTTCGCCGGTTTGGATCGTACCAAAGAAAGAAGATTCAACAGGATTGAAAAAGTATCGTTTATTTCATTTCATTTATTTAATACAATATCCGCCATCAAGGCTAAATGTAATAAACTTAAAACTAATTAAATACTAACAAATAAACAAAATAATTCATGAAAAACTAAGCCTAACTAACCTAGTCTTGACCTAGCAAGAAAGAAAAGAAAAAAAACAAGTGTAGAGCGTAGAGTCTATCATAAACTTAACAAAGAAAAAGAGAGTAATAGAAAACTAAAGAAAATAATTAAAGGGAATTAGAAGAAAAAATACGGTTACGGAAAGAGTTAAGAGAGGAGTCGAAATCAAAGAGATAGTAAAAGTGGTTAAACAACCTGAAACAGGACAGAAGAGGGTCATTGAAAGTATAAAGAGTATGACGTGTTTCAATTGACAGAGGATCACGTGGACGAAGAGAACGAGAGGGAACATACAACGAGATGGACGAGAGTAAATCAGGAGCATCAGTAGCAGAAAGTGAGCAGAAATAAGCCACCAATAAAACAATCCTGAAACACTTGGCGGCGGAAGCTTAAAGAGTGAAGATTGAATAACTGCAATCGCGTTTCATAGGGAGATAGTGAGGCAGCATCGAACAAACGACGAAAAGCAACCCTGGTAAAGAGGCGCTGAATGCTTTCAATTCTCGAACAGCCATCAATAGTAGGGGGATTCCAGATGATACTAGCATATTCAAGAAGAGGCCTTACCAGACCACAATAAAGGTTTCTTAAGAAGCTTTGATCTCTAAAAATAGAGGTAAAACGTAAAATAAACCCAAGGGTTCGATTAGCTATTAGTAGAACTTCATCAAGCTGCAGTTTAAAGTTAAGACGACTGTCGAGTATAATACCAAGGTCACGGATGGACATAACACGAGAGAGAGACGAGTTAGAGAGAGTATAGTTAAATAAAATAGGAGAAAGAGAGTGAGAGAAAGGAATAACAGAACATTTTTCAGGGCACAAGCGAAGTAAATTGGATGAACACCAATGAACAAATGCTTTAAGGTAATGCTGAAGACTCATACAATCAGAAGAAGAAGACACACTTAAAAAGATTTTGATATCATCCGCATAAAGGAGATGACCATCAGGAGGTAAAACATTGCAGACATCATTGATGAATAAAGAAAACAGAAGTGGACTTAGCACACAACCCTGAGGGACACCTGACGTACAAAAAAACTCCTCAGATAAGTACGACCCGGTTTTAACCCTGCAAGATCGATTACTTAAGTATGAGGACAGCCAGCCAATAATGCCATCACCAAAACCAAGTTTAGATAGTTTATCTAATAGTAAAGAGTGAGGTAAACTATCAAATGCAGCATGAAAGTCAGTGTATATTGCATCAAGTTGGGTACCTGCCTCAAAAGATCTAAAAATGGGGCCCTTTCCGTTTGAAATGCGTTGTCTGAAATTTCAGCCTGTCAGCTGTTTGCATTGTATAGCAGTTTTCGAGCAGCTATCTCAAATTTCTCATATGGTGCAGGTACGTTTAGCGCTTGACAAGCGGGATGTGTTTGTTCACCGCCTGACGAAATTCGGCGCTAACACAAGTACACTCTCATTCATCTCATTCAAAGTGGACATACCGGCCACTTTACGCAGTAAGGCTCTATCACCTGAGACATGGCCCTCCGCTCTAACATACCGAGAGTTTCGTGACTACCGGAACAACTACAATAACAATCCCAATACACGCGCCGTCATCGATACTAACTCGATACATCAACTCACACACGATCACCCTGCCACTCTCGCAGACAGCTATCACAATCCATTCTCACGGTCCGGAATAAGCGCTCCGATATCAAACACCACTACAGATATGCACTCGCAGCCTGGTCCGATTTCCTCTCCTGCTATGACCACTACAGATGCAGGTTTGTTTACAACTGAACCACAGCAGGATCTCAACGAGCGAATGCTTGTCACCACTACACCTATCAGATCTCCTCCTGAATGCTTAGCCGCTCCTAAAAAAAGACCGCGACGAGTTAACACTAAACGGACTGATGATTCTGCGGAAGCCGGTCCGTCAGATGAATAGCAATTGAATATCAACAACACAACAACAACATACCTACCTATGTATTACCAAAATGTTCGAGGCTTGCGTAAAAAACTGAATGATCTTAGACTAGTACTTTCAGAAACTGAATACAAAATCGTAATATTAACTGAAACCTGGTTGAACAATAACATAAACAATGAGTTATTCAACGATGATCACTATTCTATTTACCGATGCGATAGAACCACCACCAACAGCACTTTCTCCATCGGTGGTGGTGTTCTAATAGCCTGCTCTCGCTCTCTCTCATCTTGCGAAATTACATAACAGGCTTATCATCCTCAAACGAGCCAAAAACAAAGCCATTAGTCGACACCGTTTTTTGAGAAGTCCCCCAGGACAATCGCATGGCAATCGGATTGAACGCGCAACATTTTCCATACAATCCGCAGTGTTGCGTTTTCTTCGCGCCTTTGCCTGTATTTTCAATGAGCCAAGCGATTTTACCCCCTCCTACACGCGTTGTATCCTACAGCACGCTTGACGCGGCAACGTTCACCACATACACACACACATCTCCACACTCAGGGTACGACATCTTCCCTGTTGCTGTTCTGGACTCAGACAAAATTTGTGTTTCTACACTTATTGTTCAAAAAAGTAGTAGCTCTTAGGATCTGAATTTACAAACAAATATCAAAATGTTATGTTCTGCTAATGATATTGCACTAAATTTAATTGCACTACATTAAGTTTTTACATATCTTTCGTAAAAGTTCGTCAGAGTATGAAAATGTCGATTCAATTTGTCATGAATAACTTGAATTTTAAGATTTTCGCGCATAAAATTATGACGCGCGCTGTCTGTGCGGCGGCGTAAGTCGCTACTCGTATAGCCGTCTCGCTTCTTCTTGTGTGTGCTTTACCGTTGCTCAACGCTTCAAGAACATTGCTGCTCACACACACGTCAGTCTGTGGCAAACAATTGGAGGGGGAGGATGTGTCGGTTTGCTCCAGAAATCGTGTGTGATTTTGGTGTTCTGGATTTGATTCCATCGCTGTTTGTTTTGGTGGAATTGAAAAGGTAAGAATCATCAACCGATGTAAAACTGGGAGAGTAAGATGATGCTGATGGTGACGGATTCTTTTCTTTGTTTCTTTTCCTGCTTTCATCCACTGATGGCGTCGAGCATCGCCGAGGATGTGATCGAATGCGGAATATCCTAAACGAGGAGCTTCATTCCGGATTTTGTTTGCAATAAGGTAAGTTATGATAACACACAAAGCATACCAAAAAAGAGTGAGTAATCTTATTCTTAACTTTCATTTCTTCAACAGCGCTGAACTCATCCTCCAGCTTACAACGAACGGTCAACGGATGAGGAAGGAGAGGAGGGACGGCAAAGGTACACGCACAAACGTGCACACCTCAGCCTTGTCGGAGAACGAGAACACGGGAGGGGGAGACTGGCAACGTAGGTTCTATACGTTCTTCATTTACGCTCCCTCGTGCGTTCGTGTGTGTGTATGTGTGTGCATGCCTGCGTGCGTGGCTGTGTGTGTTTTTGCCGCTTCGCTTAGCGAGATCCTACGGGATCACCTTGTGAAAAACACCAAGAGAGGGGGAGGGGTAGGTGTATGTGTATGTGTGTGTATGTGTGCTTGCATGCGTACGTGGTTGTGAGTGTGTTTTTTGCTGTTTCGCGATCTCCTACGGAATCAAAAGGGGGTGGGGGGGAAACACGAGGGGGGGGGGGAGGAATGAGGTGTGTGTTTGTGTGCTAGTCTGCATGCGTGTGTGGTTTTTGTGTGTGTGTGTTTTTGCGTTCGCGTTCTCCTACGGGATCACCTTGCGAAAAACACCATGGGGAGGAGAAGGTGTGTGTGTGTTTTCTCTTCTTTGTCGTTTCGCACTCTCCCGTGGGTCTCCTTGTGTGCGTTAGTTTTTTTGTTTTTCAAGAAGAAAAAAAAATACTTCGAAAAATACCAGTGGGGAGGGTGTGTGTATGAATGAAAGAATGTGCTTAGAAAAAGAAAGTAGAAAAAAAAAAATATTGAACAACGGATTCGTAAGTGTGTTTGAACTCATTGCTATCCGAAAAAAGCGAAGGGGGGCTCTTGAAATGTAGTACACATGTATGCAACATGTATCGTGTCGCCGCGACGGTGTATCTCGCTCAATCCGTTAAGCCTGAAAAGTGCTTCTATCGGATCGTCTAATCGGGCGCCATTTAATCAATCCGTTAGCGAAAAGTCGCATGGATTTTGGTACCGGGGGTAATATCACTAGGGAAAATCGTAACAACGCTATACATGCATACCGTCAGTATAACCGATCAAGATATAAGCAATATATATCTTCAATCGAAAGGTACCTTCACCGACATCCCCGAAAATTTTGGCGCTTCATCGACAGCAGACGACGCTCAAACGTAGTTCCAAGCACAATCAAATATAATGATTCCGTGGGCACGTCACCCGCAGATATTTGCAACATTTTTGCTGAACGATTTTCCGATGCCTTCTCCACCCCAATTGTAGATCAAACGGTGATCTCAAGGGCCACATCTTACACACCTCTAAACATGAATGATTACATCATTCCTACGTTTGATATACGCACAGTAGAAAAGTGCCTCAAAAGCCTTAAACCCTCTACAGCTCCTGGTCCCGATGGCATTCCGAGTTTCATCATCAGTAAATGCTATCAGTCCCTAGCACCTGTATTAACAAACATATGCAACACGTCACTGAGTTCCGGTATTTTCCCACGCTTACGGAAGACCTCGTGGATGGTACCAATATTTAAAAAAGGAGATCGCTCATGTGCTTCAAACTATCGCGGTATCACATCACTTTGTGCGGTGTCAAAAGCTTTTGAGCTTCTGCTTTACAGCCCTATGCTCTCCGCTACATCGAATTACATTATGGATAACCAACACGGGTTCGTACCCAAACGTTCAACATTAACGAACCTCACTGAATTCGTTAGTTTCTGCAAACGTAATCTCGACTCCGGAGGTCAAGTGGATGCTATTTACACCGATCTCAAAGCTGCTTTCGACCTCATCTCACACGACATTTTAATCGCCAAATTGCACAAATTTGGGTTTTCGGAACAAATAGTTAAGTGGTTACATTCCTACCTCACAGAACGCTCATACAAGATCAAGGTAAACGATCATACATCTAGAGAGGTGCTTGGCACCTCAGGAGTGCCTCAAGGCAGCAATTTGGGCCCGCTGCTCTTCATTCTTTATATAAACGATGTAGGGCAATTGCTAGCGGAACACCGTTTTCTTCTGTTTGCCGATGACGTTAAGCTGTTCGCTCCTATCAACTATACCAATGACTGCATCAATCTTCAACACGCCATCAACCTATTTAGCATATGGTGCCGTGATAATGCAATGGTGCTATGTATCGAAAAATGTCGTGTTTTGTCTTTTTACCGTTCTCGGTCTTGCACACGATTTAACTACCAGATCGATAACATATCCGTTGAACGCACCGATACATTCCGCGACCTTGGGATCATTCTCGACACATATTTAACATTTAACGATCACCTAGAGAATATAGTATCCAGAGGGAACCAACTACTGGGTTGGATTATTCGATCAACGCAAGGTTTCCGTAATCCTATGACCATAAAAACCATCTACTGTGCCTACGTTCGATCAGTGTTAGAATATGGCAGTATTGTTAGCGACCCCTGTACCGAACAATGGAGTAATCGAATCAAGGCCATCCAAAGAAAAGCGACTATATATGCTGTAAGACTCTTACCATGGCGACAGGGCGATGTGTTACCGTCATACCATTCCCGGTGTCTGCTTTTAGGGATTCAGTCGTTGAAAAAGCGCCGTGAGATAGCTAAATGCCTTTTTATATCAGGACTACTTAACCACCATATTGATGCTCCTACTCTATTAGCTACTACGTTAGCTATTACGTACACGTCAATTCATATCCGTCCCTCGTTATAGAACTCGTTTTGGCCAGTCTGATCCTATGTCAGCTATGTGTCGAACTTTCATAAGTAACTTTGATTTATTTGATTTCAACATGCCACAGAATGTTTTTGGAGGACACAACTTACGTAATAATTTTATTTTCAAAATGCATTTTCTATTCTTGTGCACCTGTTCTCCCCTATCGATTTATGTACCTTACATAGTCTATAAGCACTAATTTAAGTATATTCATGTAGGATCTTCAAGATCCCGATGGATTAATCAATAAACATATAAACATATAATTGAGTATAATATACAGGTGGGCTTATCCCAAGGTGTATTAATTTAGAAGGCTGATTTTTATCGCTTCTGCTTCTGAATAAAGATTGTAAGAGTATTTTGAGTATTCATCAAGCCTCCAGAAAGCTCGTTGGAGCAAAAGTTTTCACTCGTTCTGTCAAAAAGTGATGTTCAAAATTGGTTATGAAAAAATACTATGAGACCACCTGGACTACATACACTTTGATTCCAGATAAGATCACCTGATTTCTTTAATGCACCTTGGGATAAATGTAAACAAGCCCGTGTTTTCGAGCAGGTACTCGAATCTAATTCTAGCTTTTAGGCTAAAATTTTCTAGACTGAAAATCGCAGGCTAGTTTTTTGTGTGGTTTTGTATGGATTGTTTACATGATTTCAGCCTCCAACTGTCAAACTCCACACAAAAAACTAACTAGAATCATGAAGGCCCCCAATATTGAAAACAAAAGACATGAGATTAGTTTAAGTAGACCTACCAGGCATAAACCCATGCTGTTTAGGGCTAATAGCGGAACTACAACTATGAAATATGGTTGGAAAGATACATAGCTCAAAAGTTTTGGCTGTGGCGCATGTTTGGGTTATCCCACAATAATTAGAGACAATGCTACGGCATCCCTTTTTGTGTACCGGAAAAAGCCAACAGGATTTCCAAAGAGCAGAAAAGACCCCGAGAGAGAGTGAAAGGTTGAAAATTTTAGCAAGGTGTGGAGCAAGCACGTCCTTACAGTTTATTAAAAATGAGGCAGGAATGCCATCTGGACCAGGAGTAAAAGAACGTTTCAACCCAAATAACACCTGTACAACTGTTTCAGAGCTAACCGAAATATCAGAGAGATTAATTAAGTTATCTGGCGTGTAGAGTAGCCCACCCTCGAGAAGGTTAGGGTCACTAACCGGTGGCTCAAACATTTGGGAAAAATGAGCAGAGAAGAGTTCACAAATCTCAACAGGAGTAGAAGCAGTTAGAGAATCAAGTACCATTTCATTAGGTAACGTATTGCACCCTCTTCGTACCCTAACAAATCGCCGGAAGGATGCTGGATCAGAACGGAAACGCGATTGCAGTCTACTCGAATAGGCCTCAAAACGAGCCCTGTTGTACAATCGATGCGCAGAGGCAGCGTACTTAAATAATCGAAAGTTGTATGCAGATCGGTTCAGACGATACCTGCTAAGATATTTCATTCGGTCCTTTTTCAGGTTGCGAAGAGTACGATTGGACCGGGGAGGATTAGGAGGGGATCGAAAAATAGGTGTACATGAAAGGAGTGCAGAGGTTAACAAATCATTAAACGATTGGACAACCTCGTCGACCGATGTACATTGATAACAAAAAGACCAGTCGGAACGAGATAGAATAGAATTAAGTTTACGATAGTCTGTAAGACGAAAATTATAACGAATCACTAGTTTATAACAATAGTCGTTTTGAACGTATCACTTGTTTATAACAATAGTCGTTTTGAATAGACCCCGCTGTCTACCACTTGCTCACACGTTAGATGCTGTAAGCTACTCTGTCCAATTTAATAACACAATTTTCGCTTTCGAATAGCAACCGTCAGATTCGGCACAATTTATTTTGTTGGGACAAATTTTGCAAACACAAAACATGTTCAAATACGTTTCTTTTTTTCAAGCCACATGCAGTATAAACCACATATTTCAGTAAATCACAACATTTATTTTGTTAATACTGCAACAACCACAAGAAACCGTGCCGAATACAACCGTAGTGCAATCGAAGGCGATGTTTTATTTTAGCAAAAATTTTAATTTTTTTATTTTAGCAAAATTTGTCCCAACAAAATAAATTGTGCCGTATCTGACAGTTGGTAATCGGAGGCGAAAATTGTGTTATTGAAATAAACAGAGTAGCTTACACCATCTGACGTGTGAGCAAGTGGTAGACAGCGGTGTCTATTCAAAACGACTTTTGTTATAAACAAGTGGACAGTTGTTTATTATCCTGGTAAACCCTGTAATTCTTCATGTTGAATTGTTTACCTCACATAGAATTAAATAAACTAGAAAATCAAATAAAAACAGGCCATTTTAATGAATTTGATAAAATAAAATTGATCCAAACATTAAATAAACACACAAAAATTATTCAAAAAGAAAACGAAAAGCTGTCCGCTGCAATTAACATAAAACATCATATTAAAACTACAACAGATAAAGCTATCTACACAAAGTCATATAAATATCCACATGCTCATAAAAAGATAGTTAAAACGCAAATTCAGGAAATGCTCACCAACGGGGTTATTAAACACTCGGATTCTCCTTGGAACGCACCTATTTGGGTCGTCCCAAAAAAGAGCGACACTACAGGATCAGAAAATTTAGTTATTGACTATAGGAAACTTAACGACGTTACAATTGACGACAAGTATCCGATTCCTCAAATCAACGATATTTTCGACAATCTGGGACGGTCAGAATATTTTTCTACCTTCGACCTAAAGAGTTGTTTTCACCAAATAGAACTGGAACCTTTGTCACTAGAAAAAACAGTTTTTAGAACAGAATGTGACCATTACGAATTTTTGCGAATGCCATTTGAACTTAAGAATGCTCCTTCGACTTTCCAAAGAGCAATGAATAACATTCTAGGAGAATACATAGGTGAAAAATGCTATGTGTATCTAGACGATGTGATAGTATTTGGAAGAAATTTAGAAATCCATCTTTCAAATCTCAACCTAGTATTAGAAAAGCAAAGCAAGCAAATCTAAAAGTCCAAATAAAGAAATGCGAGTTTTTGAAGAAAAATTGTGAATTTCTCTGCCACATCGTTACAAAAGATGGCATTAAGCCCAACCCAGATAAAATTAAAAAAATAATCAATTGGCAACTGCCATCAAACGAAAAAGAGATTAAACAATATTTGGGTCTTTTAGGATACTACAGAAAGTTCATAAAAGATTTTGCTAAAATAACCATGACCAAATATTTAAAAA